>NC_142762.1:32170003-32207413 GCF_054948205.1 Urtica dioica subsp. dioica
AACGCGCTCCTAGAAGCCACATCGCGCATATGCCTTAAAAAAGAAGGCACACACGCGCGCCAAACAGACTGGCGCGCCGCGTCACGCCCCATGAATGACGCGGCGCGCCATAACGCAGAAGGCGCACGCGGCTTGCTCCCGCGCTCCGCGCTCGTCAAGTTCCACCGTGCTCCTGGAAGTGCGTCCAGAGGCCCTCTTAGGCCTTCTCATCCACGATAAATACCCCCTTCAGAGAGGGTCATAGACACATTCATTCATCCTCAAGATTACTCGCTCTCAAAGTTCTGAAACGCTGCTGGAGACTTTATGCGCACGATTTCCTCTGATCGAGCGCATAATCTCTCGTGGACGGCTACGCCAAGAAAATCTCCCTCATCTCCAACGCATACGGCTGCGCTCGGAATTTTCTACTGAGAATCTCCACCATCTCTAAGAGAAAACGCACATTCTCTCTCGGGTCACTTGATTCTAGAGTCTTGAAACATCGCCAAAGACTTCTTTGCTCTCTGTTTCCTCTGTTGAGCACACCCTTTAGGCTCCACGCCTCAAATAGTGTACACACACGCATTGAACTACTCATGACTTGACACTAGGACAAAAATCGTCATCCGGTGCGACGAATGTCGCACCGAATACGTCTAATGTCGCACCTAAAAGTTTATTAGATGCGACATTAGGTGCGACTAAGTCACACCTAAAAGCCCGTCACTAAAGGCATTAGGTGCGACATGTCGCACCTAATAATCATACCTTTAGGTGCGACATTTTCAGGTGCGACATGTCGCACCAACTGCCCAAGCTATTTTCCTGCCAAATTTATTGAAATTGGTGGGTAAATTCATATCGGGTGCGACATTGTCGCACCTAATAACATTCCCGCCATTATATTCGGTGCGACAATGTCGCACCGAGTATGTTTTTTTAATTAAAAAAAATTACAAAATTAGAAAATTAAATCAAAATTCATTTAGAATTAAATAAAAATTAGTTAACAAAATCCTAAATTAATTAGAAATAATATTCTGAAAATAATATTCTTAATTAAAAATACAAATTCATTCTAAAAAAGCGAAAACATGAATTCGGGAACCGCTGCCGCGTCCTCGTCCATCGCTGCCTGACGCGCTGCCGCTCGCTCCGCCGCTTCCATAAGGACGGTCTCGCAAGAAATCCATAGAACCAAGCGTGGAACCTGGCGTCTGCTTATCAGTCCCACCTGGTTGCGGTGCAAGCGAAGGTTGGGGAGTCGTGGGAGGCTGGTTGTGCATCTTGCTGAGGAAGGCGATCTGTTGCTGCATCTCCTGCAGCTCAGCTTGTTGGGCATCCATCTGAGCTCGCATCTCGGCAACCAATGGAACGGTCTGAGATGACGAACTTGACGAGCCTCTATCTAGCATTTGGGAAACACCCAACGATGACCTTGGGATCGAAGGCCCTAAACCGACTTCCCAATCTTTGCGTACTCCCAAAACGTCGCGCATCGTGTTCATCTCTGCATCTTCTTGGGAGATCACGGTGTTTCGCTTCTCCGCTTGCCGCAAAATATCTATCGTTTAAGCGATGATTTGATCCTTAAAAAAAACCACAAAAAACTTATCAGATAAGAATAATTTAAGTAATTAAAACAAATAACTTACGAATTGCGACTTCGCGAAGTCCGTCGTCTACGATCCTGTAAAGGAAAACTTTTGAATCTCGCCGTTTGCAAAATTTACGAGCTTCCGTGTGTTACAAGTAAGTTCTTGAATGAATTATAGACGTATAAGTTTATCGAGTTAATTTAAATTATTTTAAGGTAATGAAAAATCTCGGAATAAATAAAAGATTTATCGAGTTCGTCTCGAGTAATAAATTATTTTCCGAGGAAATATTCCGGAATTTAATTTAAGAAATAAATTCTCAAGGACGAGAATTATTTCCGAGAAACCTTAAATATATTTAAATTAATCGAGAACGAATGAGAATTCTCTCGGGTTTTTTTTTTAAAATTAATTAAGGACAAGATTGAGAAATTTTATTTTGAAAGGACTAATGTGCAACAAATTGAAGGACGAGATTGAAAGAAAAAGTTGAAGAAGGGCTGTCTGGTGAGTGACGTGTCAAAAATGTGGTGGGCCACTTATTTTCCGTGTGGCTAAGTAAGGAGCTGCCATGTGGCAATTTTCTTCCTCATCCTCTTGATTTCGGACACCTCACCATTTCTCTCTTCCTTTCCTTCTTCCTGATCTTTCTACTTTCTTCTTCTTCATTTTGCACGATATTTCTTCTCTCTTCTTCTCCTCACCGCGCGCTCAACCTGCAAAGGATAACGAAGAAAAAAAAAATTAGACAGCAGCAACTGAGAGCTCTTCCTCCGGCCGCTCAACCCTCCAGCCCCACCCTTCCATCCCCTCTTCTTTTTCCTTGCGTGCGCTCGTCGAGTGCCTCATCACTGAGCCGTGCACACGCCATCCAGCCGAGACCGAGCGACCGCCGCTGAGCCGCCGTGAAGCTTGAGCTGCCGCGAGCTAGAGTAGACGCCGGTGAAGAAAAAGGTGAACACCGAAGAGTGTAATTCCTCCAGAAACAAGGTAAAATCCTCTTACCCAAATTGAATTCAAGAGTTAGGGTTTCATGAGATTGATTTGGGGATTTCGAGTTCTATGAGGATTTTGAGAAATTGATTGTGTTTAGTTGTTATTTGAGCTTGATTTTGAGGTTTGGATTCGAATTGTTGAGATTTGGTTTTGTGCCGTGTCATTGAGTTTGGCCGAATGAATTTCTCTTGCTCAGCGTGTATGTTGTTTTGAAATTCTGAGTTGGTGATGATCATTGTTGTGCTAGAAGTATGAGGCTGTGATGAACTGAGATTTTGACAGTATTGATGTGGTTTGATTTGGAATTTGTTGTTGGCCGTGTGTCACTTGGCCGTGAGACTTGTTTTGAGATGTGATATATGTAGGCTCGGTTTTTATGAGTGTTTTTTTTTAGATAGAAATGTGAAGTTTATGTCAACTAAAGTGATTTGTTGACAAGATTATGGGTTTTGTTGACAAGATTAGAGATTTTGTGACAAATTATGTTATCAGTGGTTTGATTTCGGGTTCTAAGTCGAGTCGGGAATTGGATTTGTAATTGACTCGGTGTTTATTTCTAAATTTCACAGCTCAGTCACAGATCGGATAGAATCGAGCGAGAGCCGACGGAACTGAACGCGTCAAAGCCGAAGTATAGTGAATTCAGAAAAAATTTATAAAGCTCGATCTCACTCGTGAGTCGTTTATCGCTTTATAGCGTTAGACTCGAGTCATAATTCTGGATTTGAGATTTTTGTTCAAGGATTATTAATTATTTGTTTAAGAATGTTCGAGAATTTAATTTCTAGTTAATTAATTCAAAATTCTCGGTTCGCATTATTTTCGGATTATTCATTTAATTTATTTAAGACTCGTTAAATAATTATTTGGATTTTATTTCGTACTCGTTCTCTGGTACGAACTCGGATGAGTCTTGAATAAGTTTAAATTCCGAAAATCCGAGAACTAAGTGAATTAAATTCTCGAACCCCTGAACCGACTCGCAGTGAATCCCGATAACGAACCTTAAGCTCGTCAGCTTCTCCCGAATAATTGACTAATGAGATTTCAACTTCAGGTTTTAGTTTCTCGACGCTTCAGGATGTGTAGAGTCTCGGGAAGCATGAAAAGCAAGGAAACTCCGGATGCTAGTTCTTTCGACGTTTCGACAAGAGTCAAGTGCCTCGAAGAACGTGTGAAGCAAGACATATTCGGGAATCGTCGAGCTTTCTGTCAAATAATTCCGGGTAAGTGAGGAGACCTAAGTCAACTACTTACCAAGGGAATAACCCTGTTTGTTTGTGCATTTATTTGCTAGTAAACAAGAGTAGGTGAAAGCCCTAAAATGAATAAACATGAAAGTTAAGGCTTCGGCCACTCTTGCTTGAAAATTTAGTTCGGGTACGCCCGTTAGGTTCAAACGCTAACTTGAACCAGCCACGTTTTCTATGTGAATAGTTAAGACCTCTCTTCTAACTCTAGGAAGTAGGTTAGAATCGAGAAGACGGAAGAGCGATAAGACTCTCGAATTCAATCGGGAGTAGAGAGTTCGAAAGTCACACTTCGAGCTTTCAGTTTAAAACACTTAACGAGCTTCAAAGAGAAATAATAATTTCTTTCGGGGTTTATCCCGTTACGCTCTTCCATATATAAGTTTAACGTGTACGCTGCTAGCCGCAGAGTACCCAAACTTTAATTAAACTCGTGTCGGTGGTACCCACAAGTCAATGACTTGTGTTTGTGGCAGACCTAGGTGGTCTGTATGGCGCTGAGTACTCAAAACTGGGGAGAACCCAACGGTAACGGGCAGTCGCCACGAGCGAACCCGATGGTAAAGGGCAGTCGCCTCGAGCGAACCCAACGATAACGGGCAGTCGCCACGAGCGAACCCGATGGTAATGGGCAGTCGCCTAGAGTGAACCCATTCAACAATGAGCAGTCGCCTCGAGTGAACTCATTGTCGTGCCAAGGGGGCACACATGCGCCGACGTCAGATGAAGATGGTACCACTAGTGGATCCCAGACAATCTTAAAACACCCAAGCCGCCGTAAGACTGCTGCTCGAGGTCTGAGGCTGGCTTATTGTCGTTGTGGAGATCGTAGCAGAAGAGGATGTACGATCTTGCAGAACGACAAGTGAATAGATAGAGTGTGATATCACGCGTCAGTCATGCTCTAATGTTATGTTCTAGCGTTATCTAGCAATCATTATGCATTCTTGTATGCTTGTTTGCACGTCACATGGCATTAGTCGTTTTACTTTATAGATAGACTCCCACTTACTGAGTCAATCGACTCATAGTTTTATGACCCTTGGTAATGTAGATAAGGGAAAAGCTGGTAAGCGGGAAACGAGATTGAAGATCGAGACCGAGCGCGTATTGCCTTGACCTATGGGCTATGGGGTTTCTTGATTCGGGGGTTAGTGTCTTATGTTAAAACGTTCCGGAACATATTTGTATAGGAGTCGCTATAAGACTCTAAGTTATAAAAGCGAAAAATTTCCCCGAATTTTCGCAAACTATTTTATTATGTTTAATTTATGTGTTTATATTATGAGTTATGTACAGATTTGAGTTGATCAGTCGCGGTTCGTGGGCGAGCTATCGCTCGCGGGTCGTGACAGATCCCTTAGCGTCATGGTGTTTTTCTGACCATATCGCTAAAGCCGAGCCTATACTCCCATCTTCCATTCGCTGTAATTTTTCAACATTAAAATATGAATCACATATACATTGCATATTAATATTAAGTGACTTACGTTCCTCGAGCGATGACCAAAAAAACTAAGCGATCCTTGTCTCGCCTTCGTCTTCTTCTTCTTCGAATTTTCCCGATTGCGGACAGACTTTGCCTGCGAGACATAAATTCGTTAAGTTCAATATTAAGAAATTCAAATAACCATCGAAAGTTCAACTCATATGATCTGCAGGCACAAGCTCGCCAGTGTCGGGATGAGCGTAAACGAAGCGGTACTCGTTGTGAATCGAGTTCATAAGAGCCGCCACACTCTGCGCAGGCACATGATTCCGGTCTGGGAGGTCGACTAGAATAGTACTCTTGATCAGGTTTCCTAATCGGTTTTGGAATGTCCCGATCAACGGATTTTGCTCCCTGACGTCTTGGTAGAACGCCTGCTGTGTCTGATCGTAGCGAACTATGTTCGCTCCAGGGGTCCCAACACCAGCTCTCGCAGAAACGAGGTCAGTCGTTGGTCCCCCCTTCTTCCTCGGCATCTGCGGGGGACCACTTCTCCTCCTGATGGGTCCTGATCACCTGAAGTAGACATCCTGCAAAATGAATTGTAGTTAGTATTTACTATTTAATTAGTATTTGACGACTATGATTGTTATTACATGGTGTTAGTCATTCATCATCGTCACTCGATGTAATGTTAGTATCGACATGCTTCATCTTCTTCATCCACTTCTTCATCATCTTCAACAACAGTAACAAGCTCGGCCGTAGCGGTTTCGTGTCGATGATTAAGACGGTCGATATTTGACAATTCTATTGTCAACGGAATCGATGCTGAAGTGGTCGGGTCAACTTCAGGAATGTCTCATATCCCTCGATGATTGCATTCTTGAACAATTTTCCATTCGCGACCCTTAACGAGATCTTGGATGTAAAACACTTGATTCGCTTGCGTCGCAAGTATAAACGGCTCTTCTGTAAACCACTCTTTGGCGGTATATGAACTCGTTGCTCCGGTGGTCTTATCAACGTGCACTATACGTCCTGCATTGTACTTGTCACCATACCATATGCATTTGAACAGTACGACACAACAGTTATGTGTATAGTTCAGCACGATTACGTCTTCCATTTGACCGTAAAAGTTGAACTCGTTCACGGGCACACAAACACCGCTATTCTGGGTGATTCGTTGGTTATCACGACGACGAGTGATGAACTTCACACCATTCACAAAGCAACTCGGATACTGATGAGCAATTTGCATAGATCCCGTAGACAATGCGTAAAGCTCTTCGGACACGTTGGAGCCACTAACTTTCATGTCATAAATCTGAAATATGCAAATTAAGATGATCTCATTAGTAGTTTTAGTAAGCTTTCAGCAAATGAATCCTTTCAGTTTACCTTTTTTGCAAACCAAATTTTGAATTCTTTTCTGTGCATTGCTTCGATATCATAATATGCAGTTCCCGCTTCAGAGTTATTTTTGTATAAGTTCCAAATGTTCAGTATTAATGTTACGTAATTAGATGTAAATCAATGAGCTAGATAATGTACATATTTAAATAAAAGATTCCCTTACATCAAATACAGATCAATTTCTAGACAATTGGTAAAAATGTACCACTCCGCCTTCTCTTTTTTGTCGTCGTCTATATGCATGACGTCCATGTTGTGTTTCAACTCCAACTCTGACCAGTAAGACAACTCATAGAAGATGCTCTTTTTGGTCCAATTCAATTCGCACTCAGCACGTTTTCGTTTACCGGCATTTTTGCCAGTTGTCGTGGAAGAAACACTAGCCAACTGATCGAGTATGTCTTGCGCAGTCAACTTGACAAGTTTTACGGCGCTTCTCGTGGCGATCTACGTAGTGATCAATGTTTTTCCTCAATCGGTGAGGCATAGGCAAGAATCGACAATGGTCATAGTAGACGATCCTGTTTCTGACTTTCATAGATGTCGTCTCAATGTTGCACGCGGGGCACACAAGATACCCTTGGCCACTTCATCCCGAAAAATACGATCGAGCCGGAATCATTTATCGTCCATAGAAGCGCGGCACGCAACCGAAACACTTCATCGTTCACCCCATCTCGCACTTGGAACCTAGTATCCCACAATTCTTTCAGCTCTTCAACTAGTGGTTCTAAAAACAAGTCCATGTCTTTTCCAGGTGAGCTCGGTCCAGGTATCAGAAGCGTCAGCATCAAGTACTCTTTTTTCATGCACAACCAAGGTGGCAAGTTGTACGCAGTTAGTACCATGGGCCACATACTGTACGATAGACTCATTTCCCCAAACGGGTTGAACCCATCAGAAGCTAGTCCTAGACGTACGTTACGAGGCTCTGCAGCAAAATCTGGGTATCTCTCGTCTAGATTCTTCCACGTCGAATCATCTGCAGGATGTCGCAAAACGCCTTCTTCTTTGACGCGTTCTCGTTCGTGCCACTGCATCTCAAGCGACGTGTGTCGAGAAGCGTACAATCGCTTCAATTGATCTTTCAAAGGAAAGTATTGTAATATCTTTTGTGTTACATTCTTCCCGGTTGGTTTCCATCTGCTCTCATTGCAAATTGGGCACACTTCAGCTTTCTCGAGATCTTTTCGAAATAACACACAATCGTTGATGCACGGGTTGAACCCATCAGAAGCTAGTCCTAGACGTACATTACGAGGCTCTGCATCAAAATCTGGGTATCTCTCGTCTAGATTCTTCCACGTCGAACCATCTGCAGGATGTCGCAAAACGCCTTCTTCTTTAACGCGATCTCGTTCGTGCCACTGCATCTCAAGCGACGTGTGTCGAGAAGCGTACAATCGCTTCAATCGATCTTTCAAAGGAAAGTATCGTAATATCTTTTGTGATACATTCTTCCCAGTTGGTTTCCATCTGCTCTCATTGCAAATTGGGCACATTTCAGCTTTCTCGAGATCTTTTCGAAATAACACACAATCGTTGATGCACGCGTCGATCATATCATATCCCATGCCGAAACGCTTCAGCTTTGCCTTTGCCTCGTAGTGTTTTTCCGGAATTCGGTTACCAATTGGATGCGACTTCCTCAAGAGCTGCAACAATTCTGTAAACGACTTGTTCATCCAATGGTTCGTGACTTTGATGTGCATCAACGAAACTAAGAACGACAAAGACGAAAACTGTTTGCATCCAGGGTACAATTCTGCTTCCAACTCGACGAATAAGTCTTCCACTTGCTCATCTGCACGCACTTCACTCGGAGTCGGATCAGTAAAATCGTCGAACTCATCGTGATCCATTATATCATGGAGAGCATCGTGCAATCCACCGACTCCTCTTTGGTTAGTCTCGTTGGCATCTTCTACCTGGGTAAGTACACGACGTTCGCCGTGATGATACCATTCGGTGTATCCCGGGGTAAACCCTTTGTTCAAAATGTGATTCTTTACGACCCCGATGTCCAGCCATCACACGTTATTGCAAGACTTACAAGGACAACGATAATGACCGTTTTCGTTCGGGAGTTTGCTTGCAAGGCGGATAAACTCGTTAACCCCTGTTTTATATTGCAAACTCAACCGATTATTCTTGGTAATCCAGTCCCTACTTGGATTTGACATTCTTCTGAATGAGACGGAAAATTGAGAGATAAAAATGAATCGTTAGAATTCATTTTGTAAGAGTGAATTATTAGGAAATTGAGAGTGAATCGTTAATATTTGAAATTTAGAGTGAATTGTTATGAAATTGAGAGTGATGAATTGTTAGGAAATTGAGGGTGACTCGTTAACATTTGAAAGATTCGAGAGCGAATTTGTAAGAGTGAAAGAGAAATTGTGAAAAATATGTATTAATTTGGAAAAATGGTTAGAATTCGTTATATTATTGAAAGAGTTAATTTTTTTTTACAAATACTTATTATTCTACCGAAAATTCGGCAGAGTTTCCCCTAAAATATTGACTAACCAAAATCTGCAATTAAAAAAAACACATATATAACCAACCATGTCTATCCTATTAACATACTAAATACTAAACCGAGCCTCTGTGGCTCGGTCGCAATAAATTTTCAATATGTTTACATTAAATGTAACATGTTACTAATCATTTTAAAATATATTACTAATTAATCTAACTAAATATGATACTAATTAACTAATTAATTAAATTTTCAACAAATTGCAATCAAACTAAACGAACAATTAAACTCAACATATATCCATAAAACTAATTAACAGACGAATATCCATTTCAATATTCCAATTCAACTCAACGTTCTAATTTCAACATATAACAATTTAACTCAACATTCCAATTTCAACATATATTCATTTTAATTTCAACCATTTAACTCAATATTCTAATTTCAACATATATCCATTTCAAATTCAATGTCAAATTCAATTTTCATTTCAATCTAAATAACAATTATATAAAAATTGTCACTAACCTTCAATGGCGAGGTAACACGGTGTCGGGGTTAAGGCTGATCACATCGGGGCTGGGCCGGGGGTGGTTTAGCGGCGGCGGGTCGGGGCTGGGCCGAGGACGGGCAGCGGCGGTGGGGGACGGCCTCGCTGATTGGGGGCGGGAGATAAAGAGTGAGATTAATTGAGAGAGAGAGGGGGGACGTACCAGAGGGGCTGGTCGCCGGAGGTGGGCTGGCCGAGGGTGGTTTAGCGGCGGCGGGTCGAGGCTGGGCCGAGGACGGGCAGAGTGGCTGAGAGGGCGCTGGTGAGGGACCGAAGGCGGAGTGTCCGGCGGTGGTGGGGTGGAGGCTGACAGCGGCGCGGAGGGCTGACGACGGCGATGGGGACACGGCGGGCGAGGTGTCGGCGTCGAAGGTAGAGGCGGAGGAGAGACATCTTCAAGAGAGGGGTCGGGCAAAGGAATAAGAAGAAGAAGATTTCGGGCGAGGAAGAAGAAGAAGGCGTTTGGGGTTTTTAAACCCCAAAAACTATTAGGTGCGACGATGTCGCACCTAATATTCATATCCGGTGCGACATGTCGCACCAAATGTCGCACCGGATATGAAATCCCAAACCCAAAAAAATTCGGGGGAATATGTCTGACAACTTTAAATTTTGAAACTATTATGTGCGACAGTGACATTAGTCGCACCTAAAGGTATTTGGTGCAACTTTGTCGCACCTACAAGTATTAGGTGCGACAAAAACATATCCGGTGCGACATTCGCACCGGATACCACTAAACATTAGCGAAATTTTTAGTCATTTGGCGGAGTATCCGGTGCGACATGTCGCACCTAATATGAGCTTAGGTGCGACAGCACCAGAAATGTGAATTTGTAGTAGTGTGATCCCGCAACTTGGGTATGTAGGCAGCTCACAAGAAACACAGTCACCCCCATTCACCATATTCTCTCCTCAGAGAACGTCCCCGGGCCAGAGGAACGACAACTCGAGACTTTCGAGTTCCCACACTTGGCTTGGGTGCAGTCACTTGTCCGGTCTTGGGTCCAACCGTTTGAAGCTTTCCACGTTGCCGATTTTCGTCGACAACACAATTTGAGCAAACGAAAGTATTTCATCTTTCGTACCATCCTGAGTCTTGAAACCACTTCACCATATAAGTTAAATTTTTACCCAATTACAGTTTTTGGGAGTTTGTAAGTTCATGGAATGTTTGAAAATTATTCATCTCATATATTTACCATTTTCTCTTTAAAAATTTTCTCTAGTCGGTCTATTTGTTCTCTTGTGGGTAACTTCAAGATGAGAAGATCATATGAATCCTCTACTAAATTTCTAGTTGAGAACCTGTGAATTGGGTCCCCTTGTCGAAGGTGATCTTAATATTTTTTCTGCATATGTACACTATTTTTTTTTTTGTTAAAACTAACATATGTACAAGATTTGTTTGTATAGGAACTTGATTATGTCTACTTGGATTAGTCGAGCACATGCCTTCACTTCTACCCACTTTGAGATTAATATGTAGTTAGAATTGCAAATTTCTTTTGGAATTAAGCTTTTAGAAGTGACCTACCATGTTCCCTAGCTGAGGATTGACCATGAGCTTTTTCACGAAATGGTTTTTTTTAGATCAGAGATATTGTGCGCAAAACATCGTCATCCATTGCATATCTCCATTAGCTCTTCCATGCCTCTCAACACCCGCTACCAAAAATATCCATACGTTGTTGATCGCTCGCTAAGATTTGAATCCCTAATAACTTGAGTATTCATTTTTCACAAAATTTCTACTCATTGTTCACAATACTATTTGATAACAAGGTCATCCATGGCTAAACGTGGTCATGAGGAAGAGAAATTTAAGAGAATTATATTCTCTTCTCTTTTTTTATGGGGAAGAGAAATTTCTCTTCTCTTTAAATGTGGAAAGAGAATTTCACTTCTCTTTGCATTTAAGGGAAGAGAAAAAAAACCCCAAAATATATTCTCTTCTCTCTCTTCTCCTCCAAACTGTAGGTTTATTTTTTTATTTTTTATTTTTTTAAAAAAATCTGAGCCATTGGATTTATGACCGTTGGAGATCCAATGGCTCAGATTTTTTGACCGTTTCAGCCCAAATATTACCGTTTTATATCCGTTGGAACCCCAAAAAATTTAAAAAAATTCATTTTTAACCCCCTCATTTCTTTCTCTATAAATACACCCATATATCTCCAATATTTTTTCACAAAACACTCTCAAATTCTCTCATTCTTCTACATCTCTCTCAAAATTCATTTCCCATAGTTATAAATTTTATCATATAGTAATAATTTTATTATACACTTCAATGTCCCGTAAATCGTCTAACTCATCCCGATCCCATCATCCGCCTCCTTTACCCCAAAACACACCTCCCACAATTCCTCCACCACCCCAACATTCGCCGACCATCCAATTTCCTCAAAATTGGTTAGGATTAAACCAAATTCCTAATTTTGAAAACACCGAGTTTGACCCGACTCCATTACCTTCATCTTTTTACCAACCTCCATCATTCAACATAACCCAATACAAAATCGAGTTCAACCCAAATCCCCCTTATGTTCAACCATCTAGTCAAATCCAATTTCAAGTCCAAAATTCCCAACAAGCCTGAATACCACAAGAGGATGATGATGAAACCCAAGATCCTTATATAGTATATCGACAATATGAAAGTGAACATATTAACCCCGAGGAGGAGGAGGAGGCCAATGAGGAGGAAGACGATGAGGAGGAGACCGAAGAGGTGCAACCACATCATCCTCCAATCCAAATACCACAACCAAGACAACAAGAGCAAAGGCCCTGAAAGAAAAGAAAGGCTCGATCCCACGTATGGCAATTCTTCGAGCAAATGGGCGAAGGCTCTACCCGTCGAGGAAAATGTCTAGCATGTGGAAATGTCATCAAAGCTCAAAATGGCGTGCAAGGAACTTCTTGTCTAAAACACCACTACAAGAAGTGTTCCTCGATTGGTTCTTCAAGTAATGTAAGTATTCACGATCCCTTAGAACATAGGACACATTTAGTTGAGTACATCATTTCCACGAACCAATCGTTTAGTCATGTTGAGGATGAAGGTTTTATTAAATATGTTAGTTATTTGGTACCTGGTATTCAAATCATTTCTAGATCAACGTTGAGGCGTGACGTACTCAAATATTTTTTGGAAGAAAGGGAAAAAATGAAAGCCATTTTATCTTCTGGAACGTTTAGTGTAGCCTTGACCTCTGATATATGGACGGGTAAATCTAGGATGGATTTTATGAGTGTGGTGGTTCATAACATAGACGAACAATGGAACCTTAACAAAAGGATTCTTTAGGAGAATAGAAGGAAAGCACACTGCGAATAACATATTAGAGATTATATTAGGTGTTATTCAAGAGTGGGAACTTAGTGCTAGAATTATTTCTGTGACCCTAGATAATGCCACTAGCAATGATTCCATGATTAGAGGATTACAAACCAAAATACTTTGTGAGGAAAACCTTATGCACCAAAGATGTGCCACACACATCATTAACCTTATAGTTCAAAGTGGGGCACGAGCTTTTCATTCTGGGATTAAGAGAATTAGACATGCTATGAGTTGGATTAATAGTTCAACCCCTAGGGTAGATGAACTTAAGAGGACATTTTTACTTCATGGACTACATGAAAGAACCTTTCATGTAGATAATAAAATTCGTTGGAACTCCACATACTTGATGTTAACAAATTTCTTATCCCGAGGGTTATTATGAGGTTATTGTAGCTTTTTACAATTCAAGTTTGAGTGAAGGTGAAGGTGCACTAAGCGAGGAAGATATTAATATGGCTAAAGTTTTTGTTACTTTTCTCAAACTTTTTTATGACCAAACTTGTTGTTTATCTGCTGTTTATAAACCTACTTCTCATTTAGCAATTCATAGTCTTTGTGAAATTGCTCAACATTTTAAAACCAATATGGACTATGTAATTTTTCAAGCTTGTATTTCCTCTATGAGAGACAAATTTTTAAAATATTGGGGTGAAGGCAAAATTCTTTACTTGTATGAGTATGCTTGTATTTTAGACCTTCGTATTCAAATGGATAGTTTTAAAATGTTTTTAAATTTTTTACAAGATATGTTCATCGGGGAAGATTATATTACACATGATCACAATAGGATCGTGGAGGGTTTTTAAGATCTTTTCAGGGTCTATCAAGAACGAGTTGCACCGCCCCCCGAACCTAGCCCACCACGAAATGCAAGGCAAGAAGAAGAGTATATGTTCTTGTCTGTTCACCGACACTTTCGTGGAGTTGATGGATCTCCACAATCGTCTCCAAGAGGGAGAGGAGGGAGAGGATCTCCACAACCGTCTCGACCGATATACGACGAAATATCAAGATACACTACTCATCTTCACGTTGAGTACTCGAACACCAAACTTGACCTCTTGGATTGGTGGAGGCAACACGAAGGAATGCTTCCCATTTTTGCAAGTATGGCTCGTGATATTCTGACGATTCCTATTTCAATCGTTTCCTCTGAATCCGCATTTAGTTCTTCGGGGCGTATGATTGATGATAGGCGTTGTAGTTTATCACCCGAGATGGTCGAGGCTTTAACGGTGGGCAAAGATTGGATTCTACATAGCCGACGAGCACAAGAGACATTTCGCGAAATTGAAATCATTGATGATTTTGATACTCGATTCTCAAACATAAACCTTACCAACCCTTAGTATTTTATTTGTAATTTCCTTTTAATTTTGCTTTGCATTTTGTTTGTTTTTTTTTGCTTTGTAATATTTTGTGTAACCACGGTTTTCCTCCGCCATAAGCGAGGGTTATTAATAAAAACACAACGTTTCCCTTAAAAAAATATTTACATACAATTAAATAGAACAACACATTTAGTCATGAAATAATTACACACACATAAAAATATCTTTGTTTTTTAGTCTCTTCAATTAAAAACATTACAAATAAAATACCATTAAATTTAAATCAAAAATATATTTTAAGAGAAGGGAATTCTCTTTTACGTGAAGAGAATTTCTCTTCTCTTTTTAGTAGAGAATTCTCTAAAATAAGTGAAGAGAAATAAATAAGGAAAGAAAATTTCTCTTCCCTTATTATTTTAGGGAATTCTCTAACAAAGGAGAAGAGAACTTGTGTTCCTTTCTTTTGACACCATTTATCTATGGCCTTCAATAAAAGATGTTGTCTTACGTCATATATCGTGTTTCTTTGAATTATCAAGAAGCACTCATTAATCTATATTTTGAGTAAGATCTTCCAACGGGAGCTCCACATATAACTTGCTTCAAAGTTCAAACTTCTTAAAACCGTTAAAATAAATTGTTAATAATGTTGCTATCTAATTGGCATAAGTTTATTAGTATATATATATAAGGACTTAGAAATATGTTTTATGTTATTTCTACATAATTTTAGCTATACTTTAATTATTTTTTTACGTTATTTATCTCATTTTATTTATTTTTAATAGTTTTAAATCATTGAAAATTTATATCTAAGCTAGAATGTGTTTATCATCAGTTTTTTTTTATTTTTTATTTTTTATTTTTTTTTATAAATATTTAACACAATCTAGCAATTTATTCAAAAGTTATGTGTCTGTAACTAACTACTTCAATTTATTTTTTTTTCTTTATTTGTTTTTTACATTGATTAATTTTTTACTTTATGTTTGAATTATATTTATTTTATTAGTTTTAAATGATTGAAAATTTATATCTAAGCTAGAACATGCCTGCAATCTGTTTCTCCAATTATGTAGTATAAGTTAACTTGAATAATTTACATCAACTTAATATTTTAAAAAGAAGAATTTGTTGTAACTAAACTAACTAATCTCTTACTTTTTTTTTAGGGAAAATAACACATTTATACCCTGTGTTTTAGTGAAATGTCGAGTTTAACCCTCGGTTTTCAAAAATGTCGAGTTCATACCCTCTGTTTAACTAAAATGACGAAATTATACCCTGAAATAAACAACAGTGTCACAAATATTCTTTTTATTGACTTTTCATTGACGTTGACTATAATATTTATAATATAAACACCAATTATCTTTATTCATTTGCGTCATATATGTAATTTATTTAAAAACTAAAAAATAAATAACAGTCTCTTAATCGTGAAGAACACAGAAAGAGGCAAAGGGGTAAACATCGATAGTTGATAGTCATCAAAATCGCATATTCGAACAGAGAATCCAAGATTTAGAGTTACAATTCGAACACGGAATGAAGTCATTTCTTAGGCGGTATGAGTTTTATTATTTAATTTCAATTTAAGGCTATTTTTATTTCAAAATTGAGAATTTGGAAATTAGAGTACTGATTTAGATTTGATTCGGTTTTTCTTATATAAGAGTTAATATCAATGAAATGGAGATTCGTGACGCTGTTATTCATTTCAGGGTATAATTTCGTCATTTTAGTTAAACAGAGGGTATGAACTCGACATTTTTGAAAACTGAGGGTTAAACTCGACATTTCACTAAAACACAGGGTATAAATGTGTTATTTTCCCTTTTTTTTAAGATTTAAGTATAATTTTATTTTATTAATCAAACTCACAATATTTTATTTTCTTTGTTTATCTTGTTGCAGGCTCTCTGTTCGGAGAGCAAAAAAAAAATGGGACAGTTCCTTCTTCAGTCTCAGTCCCATTACCTCCAAGCTCTCACCAAGACGCACTTTCATCGTCCATGGAAACCCTCGACCATGGCTTCTCTTTCCGACCTTCCCTACCCAATCGCTCTCACTCTCTCCTCTCAACGCTCTCTCTCCACTGTCTCTCTTCGCTGCTCCATCGTTTCTCGTCCATTTCTCGCCCGACCTCCGTGTCTTCCTCGCTTGGTCCGCCGCAAGATGAGCGAATCAGGTGAAATCTCTCGACCCGTTCTTATTTTATCGCTCGGGACGTTTTACGAACAGTCGGTGCGCGAAAAGTTGAATAGGTTTCTGAGCTTGAAAACAGGAGAGATTAAACGTTAAACCTTCATAGTAGCCCATTAACGATATATCTGTATCATTAAAACAATTAGGTAATAATCACATTGTTCAGGACCTCAGTGAAACAATTGCCTTAAGATACAAAGTGTTTTTCTTTGAAGTTTCCTTGTTTTGTGAGTTTATGCGTTTCTCTTTGTCAGAGATAATGTCACAACTTGAGCTCGGGAAGCCGGAAGAAAGAAGAAAACCCCACAAACAAGTGAACGGAATATTCTGGATTATACTAATTAATCTAGGATTATATGCGGCTGATCATTTGTTTCAGGTAGTGACTAATTTCAATCGAAATCGGCATTATAGAGTCATGTTCTTTGACTAATTTTAACTGAAATCAGCTTATAGAATCAGGTTGTAACAGTGAAAAAACACGAAGTTGATTAAAAAAAATGATATTAGGTTAGTGATTTCCTGTGGATTAACTAAGATCTGTGAACTTAACAATTCTATTGAGATGTGCACGCTTCCTTCGCTACAAATGAGGCTCTCGAGCTATTTAAGAACGTTGATGATTTTTCTTTAAAATTTCTCAGGTGCGTGCGATAAAAAGCCTCTACCTTTACCACAGTTTCCCTGAGTGGTATCAGTTTCTAACGGCAACTTTCTGCCACGCCAATTGGTAAGACCTCTCTGCTCGTCAAGGTTTCACCCGCAGAAGTCAGATTTTGTTGGCTTTGAAACTGAACGTTAATTTTCTTCAAATTCTTCGCCGTTCATTATTTTCAGGAACCATCTTTCGAGCAACCTTTTTTTCCTGTATATTTTTGGTGAGGACCTATTTAATATTTCCTCACTGAAATTTGTTTATGTACATGAATAAAGACTTCAACTAGGAAGATCTTATGAATTCGTAGGAAAGCTCGTTGAAGAAGAGGAAGGCAATTTTGCACTGTGGCTCTCCTACATTCTCACAGGTGTCGGAGCAAACCTTGTTTCGTGGCTGCTTCTGCCACGAAATGCCGTTTCAGTCGGAGCCTCAGGGGCTGTGTTTGGCCTGTTTACAATCAGTGTGCTTGTTAAGGTAGTCTCAAGTTTTGAGCTTTTCACGAAAATCTCCGTGCAGGAAATATTGTTAACTTCTTTTTTTCTTAACACAGATGTCGTGGGATTGGAGAAAGATCCTCGAAGTGCTTATATTGGGCCAGTTTGTTATAGAGAGGGTGAGAACTTCCTCTCTTCCCTTGCAAACATTAAAAAGTAAAATATATGAATATTTCTTGATGCGAACACAAATCTTCATGGCATTTAACGAAATTGCTCTGGTCGATAATTTTTTTTTTCCTTATCCCTGCTAGTGAAATGAAAATTCCTGTAAAACTTTCTGCTACGCACAGGTGTGGTTGACATAAAAATTCCCATGTTTGACTACGCGGAGTAACATATGTTTCGAAATTCTTAACCGAAATTCTTAAGCTGTTATTGTTGGGCATAGGTTATGGAAGCTGCCCAAGAATCGACAGCATTGCCGGGTATGCGCGGAGGGCAGGGCATCAATCACATTGCTCATCTCTCCGGCGCTCTTGTTGGCGTTCTTCTCGTGTGGCTTCTCAGTAAAGCCCCGTCAGAGCAGAAAACTGACAGAAAATAGTCGCAAGAAATTTGTATACGTAACCATTCTTTTGATACGACTCGGTATAGCTCTGAAGACAAACTAATATTATCGATAAATTCAGTTTACAAATTGAAGAAAGTTGACCAATCTCTCCTATTCTAGAACTCTACAACAAATGAAAATAAAAAGAGAATTGTTACTACCATCTCATAACATTTTTCCCATTTTCCACAAAAATTATAATTTGGACAAAAATACTTACAAAAGGAGGAGAGAATTTTTTTCATCCATTTTTACCCTCTTCTTTATTTTTATTTATTTTTTTTTTTCTAATTTTTTTCCCTAGCCTTGTTTGTGTCAATTTTTTATTTTTTATTTTATTTTTATAAAAAAAATATGAGTTTGTTCGACGATTTGTTGACATATATATGTCAACAATTGATAACATTAGAAAGTTTGTTGATTTGTTGACATATATGTCAACAATCGGCATAATTTGTCGACATAATTGTCAACAATTGACATGATTTGTTGACATAGAAGACACTACTTCTTTACTATTTATGTTAATAGTTTACACAATTTTTCAGCAAGAACACAAAGAAATACACAAACATACAAGCATCTATACTGACTGACAAAGACAAAAAAAAAAAAATCAATCAAAATAATCATGCTAAGCATATCTAAATATAATCATATAAACGATTTCTCCAATTTCAAAAAACAATGAGATATGTTCATTCTCTATTTATCCTCGATCATAAGAAAAAATAAAAATAAAGAGAACTTAAAAAAAAAAAACCCCCAAAATTAGCCATCAAGCCAAAATTATCAAATTGGAGGGAACCGCTAATAGGAGCATTCAGAGTCATTAGACAAAGAGACTTGAGTACTGTGCCAGGAAGCAATTGAGGATCGAGAGTGAGGAAGGCGCTTACGTGTGCGTGAAGGCAATTGGTTACACTTAACCAATGCCGGGTTAGTTAAGTTTGTTAGCTAGAGTTAATGTAATCATAGTTAAAAGTTAGTTAGAGTTTGCATGTATTATATAAAACTCAAATCAATTGATGGGTTCATTAATGAAGAAAATCGTTTCAAGTCAATCTTCATTCTCTCTCTAGCTCTTCCTCTCTACTCAAATCCTTTCATGGTATTAGAGCAGAGCGATCGTACAATGGCAACTGATCAATCCAATGTTGTACAAGGCAATCGTTTTTTACCAATCGTCTTTAATCATCCAATTGCCTCAAAGTTGGATAAACTGAATTTGGTCTCCTGGAAGAAACAAGTAGAGCTTTCGATTAGAGGTCAACGTCTTCAAAATCATCTTTCTCAGATCTATCAACCACCAGCAAAATACCTTAATCAAGCTGCTGTAACCATCGATCAGATCAATCAAGAGTTCGCAGATTGGGATCAACAAGATCAATTGATTTTGTCGTGGTTATTCGCATCGTTGAGTGATGATCTGGTATCGCAAATGATTAATTGTGAATCTACATCGTAGCTATGGAAAAACTTGGGAGAATTCTTCGGATCTCAAGCCAGAGCGAAGATCAGTCAATACAAGATCGCTTTGCGCAACATGAGAAAAGGAACACAATCGATCAATGAATATCTGCTCAAGATTCGAAACTGCATAGATCTACTATCACATGTAGGTCAAAAGACGGATTCAAAGAAGTACATTGATGTAATCCTTGAAGGATTTCCGAGTGAGTATGAGACTTTTGTCACTGAGATCAATCTAAGAGTTGAGCCATACACGATCAATGATCTTGAGTCTCTACTACTCTTACACGAAGTCATGCTTGAGAAGAAGCAAGGAGGAGAAAGTGATGGCTTCACAAACGCAATGGCAAATCTGGCAAGATCTGGAGTGCCAAATTAGTATAAGAGACCTTACTTCAACAACACTCAAGGTCAATTCTCGTACAATACTCATCCTCAATAATACAGATCTACTTCAACCATCAGCAATGGAGGTAGATGCGGTCAAAACTTCAGAGGAGGGCAACAACATCAACAATTTCGAGGATGTGGCGTGGAGGCTAAAACTCAGGCCGTGGAAACTGGCAAAATCGAATCCAGTGTCAATTGTGTGGAAAAACTGGACACCTGCTGATGCAGTGCTTTTACAGGTTTGACCAGAGTTTCACAGGGCCAACTTAGCTCCAACAACACAACACTGGCTCACTGATTCAGAGTAATGTAGCTCAAACACAAGTTCATACCTATCCTGATCAGTTTGTTAAGACTGAAGGTATTGGAGGTCAACACTAAGGATTCTTTGATGAGTCAAGCCTCTACTCCATGAATGCCTCAACATAGAACATTCAAGAGTCAGCCTGGTTGCCTGCCTCAGAAGATCATGACTTGTTCCCAGACTCAGGAGCCACCAATCACATCACATCAGATGAAGGGAATCTCAACACCAAAGTTGAGTACAGTGGGGCTGAACAAGTGCACATGAGAGATGATAAAGGTCTTAGCATTAAACATGTTGGTAATTCAGTGTTTCAATCTCATTATATACCTGATAGAACCCTACACCTAACCAAACTCCTAAATGTCCCACAAATTACCAAAAACCTGCTAAGTGTATCTCAGTATGCCAAAGATAATAATGTCATTTTTGAATTTGGTCCAAATCTTTGCTTTGTGAAGGATATTCTCAGCAAAGCTACTCTCGAAGGGTGAACTGAGAGGAGGCCTTTATGTCTTTAATTCAACTCAAGTTAGTCTTCACAAATCAAGCTAAGTCAGCATGCTATAGGAAAGTAGAGTCAGTTGTTAAGAGTCGAAACAAGATAGTTGAACCAAAGTGTTATGCTGTCTCTTGCAATGTTGCATCTTCTATTTCTATGTACTTAAGTCTGTCCTTCAACTTGTAATGTCAAATATAGTAATAAAGTTCTTGATTGTGTTTGTTCTTCACGCTGTCTTGGAAAATTACACAAATTTCCTTTTCCAAATTCACAAACTGTGTAAACAAAACCTCTATAAATGATTCATACTGATATTTGAGGCCCATCTCCTACTCTCTCCACTTATGGCTACAAATATTACATTCATTTTATTGACAATCATTCTAGATACACCTGGGTATATCTCATCAAAGCCAAATCAAAAGCCCTAAACTCCTTTAGGCAATTCAAAACTCAGGTTGAGCTACAATTAGGAATCAAAATTAAGGCCATCAAGTCTGATGGTGGTGGTGAATACAAAGCATTTACTCCTTTTCTCTCTGAATCTGAAATCATTCATCAAATTTCATGTTCACATGTGTATGAGCAAAATGGCTTAGCTGAAAGAAAACATAGACATATAATGGAAACAGCTCTATCTCTTCTAGCTCATGCTTCCCTACCCTTTAAATTATGGGATGAGGCCACTAGAACCGCAGTCTTTATCATTAATAGATTACCATCTCCTGTTCTTGACAACAAAATTCCTCTCACTGTCATGTTCAAGAAAATTCCTTGTTTTCAAAATCTCAAAACTTTTGGTTGTTTGTGTTATCCAGATCTAAGACCTTATAAAAAAAACATAAGTTTGACTTCAAATCTCAACCTTGTACTTTTCTTGGGTATATTTTGTGTCACAAGGGATATAAGTGCATGTCTAAGACTGGTCGTGTGTACATTGCAAAAAATGTTATATTTGATGAAACACAATTTCCATTCTCCAAACCAGACCTTGCAAAAACACCAATAACACCTGAACCTATTCCTTTCAATCCTTATATGTTCTACCTTCAGCCAAAACAGACCACAAATTCCACACCATAATGAGATTGTACCTGGAAACCAACCTCTTTGTGTTAACCCTGTCATTCCATTATTGCTTGAGAATTATGTGGATCAAGGTCAGGAGCAGGAAGATGCACCAATTGCTAGTCAAGAGCATGATCAACCTGATGCTATAAGCCAAGTGGTGCAAGCTAATTTTCTCAACGCCCACCCTATGACTACCAGATCCAAGAATGGAATTCACAAGCCCAGAGCCTTTCTCCTAACAAGAGAGCCATCATCACCTAAAGAGGCTTTGCTTCATGAAGAATGGAGAAGAGCCATGACTGATGAATACTTGCCCCTGATGAGAAACAACACTTGGAGATTGGTTGAGCTACCATAGGATAGAACTCCCATTGGCTGCAAATGGGTTTACAAACTGAAGGAGAACCCTGATGGTTCAATATACAAGCATAAAGAAAGGCTAGTGGCTCAAGGGTTTCATCAGATTGCATGCTTTGATTACTGAGAAACCTTCAGTCTTGTTGCCAAGCCAGCTACAATCAGAATCCTTTTATTCATTGCCATCAACAAAGCTTGGAAGGTTCATCAACTGGATGTGAACAATGCTTTTCTTAATGGTGATTTGAAGGAAGAGGTATATGTGAAGCAGCCAGTTAGGTTTGAGGATCAGTCAAGACGGCTGTATACAGACTAATCAAGTCTATCTATGGGCTCAAGCAGGCACCTAGAGCCTGGTTTGAAAAGCTTCATCAAGCTTTAGTGGCACAAGGGTTCAAGTCATCAAAAATTGATAGCTCACTATTTGTTCTACACACTCTTGTCTTACAGATATTCATCATGGTCTATGTAGATGATATTCTGATTACTGGTAGTGATGAACTGGCTATGAGAGATTAGATCAAGGTTCAAGATGCCGTTTCGATCCTCCTGATTTACGGAAAGTTGACACGCCGACGGAAAATCATACGGAAAAAATGTGGAAAAAGACAACTGATATGCCGTTTTCCATGGAAAATCGACACGCCGATGAAAAATCGAACGGAAATAATGTCGCAAAATAAACTAATACATAGATACTTGTAAATATAGTCCAAATTTAAAACACTAAAAATCATACATATAAAAAATAGATGTTTCACACTTAAAATCACAGCACAAAATGTATCAAATAAGAGAATAATAGGTGTAAACACTAAACATTGCAAACCATCATCAAATAAATTTGTTCCACATGCATACAGCTAAAATATAAAATGAAATGCATCGATAAAATTTTGGTAGACGGTTCTAAATGAATTTCGTGATTTTTTTTTAAATTTTTAACCACTTTGGTGACGGGGACCGACTGAGATACCGATCGAGATTTTATAACATGATATAATAAAATCTATAATATATTGAATTTAAAATTTAAAGTTGTTTTTTCTTAAGATTTTTAGGAGATGTTTTCTCATAATATTAATTCTTGACTTTTAAATTCATATTCCATGGTCATTATGAATTTATGAGTCATTGAATATGTATGTATGTGTGTATATATAAAAATAAAAAAAATTACGTGTATTGAGAGATGGAACTTGGAGCATTCAGATCCAAAATCAGGGTTTTAAATGCCGGCGAAAATTGGCGAATTTCGCCGGCGGCGCCGCTGCCGGAGGCAATACGGCCGACGAAGACACAGTTTGCTGTTTCGTCATTAAATGCCGTTCGACATTCGGCGAAACGAAAAATCGTTTGGCACAAAAACGACCGGTCTCTGGGTATTTAGGGTTTTCAATGCCGCCGCTGCGACGACTAGCAACCACTGCCGACAAAGACCACCACCTCGATTTGACGAGCTTAGTTAAAGTAAGAGACAGAGATAGATGGTTCTCTATATCAATTCCACACATAAATTTCAAAAAATAGAAGAAAGAGAAAGTTGATAAGGCATCAATGGAAAACATCCAACAATTTATAAAATTGGCCTGAAAATATCGAACCTGTGAAGAAGACGAAGAACCCAAATAAATTTTTTTTTAAATTCCAAGGCAGAGGAGATGAAAAGGTGAGAGAAGATGAAAATGTGAGAAAGACACATATTTGGTTAATATATTCTTTTGTTTCTGAGTCCAAAAGTCTTACCACAAATATATAATTAATACATGCCCAATTAATGTGTTTTGGACAAGGTTTGAAATGCCGTTTTTGTTGCCGTTTCGAGCATCCTGATTTACGGAAAATCGTCATGCCAATGAAAAACCGAACGGAAAAATTGTGGAAAAGGGCAAGTGAAATGTCGTTTTCAAATGATGTTTTCGATGAAAAACCGATGTGCCAACGGAAAACCGAACGGAAAAAATGTGACAAAATATATTTAAAATATATACATGTAATATATATACATTGTATGTAATAAATATATATATTTTTCAAGTTTTAAACATATATAAAGAAAATACATTATGTATATAATTTTTTTTAATAGAAAATGCATATATATATATATATAATATTTTATAAATGTGTGCAATTAATGTATATAATATTTTTTATAATTTGTCAATAATATTTTCAATACTTTGGTGTATATATATATATATATATATATATATTTTCAATAATATTAAACTACACAAAATTTATCAAAATACTTTGGTATATATATTTTCAATAATACTAAAAAGAAAGTAAAAAAAAAACCACATCAGAAAAAAAAAAAAAAAAAAGACAACAGAAATGAAATCGACGAAAAACGAAAAAAAAAACGAAAACGACGACGAAACAAAAAAAAACCTTCGTCAACCAGACACCTTCCAGCAGCGACTTTTTCGCCGGAGATCGGCAAAAATCGTACACATTTAGAACCATGAACCTAACACAAGAGATTTTTTCAAGAAATAAATTAAAAAGAGTTTGAAAAGACCATCTTACCCTGACCACAAAACCCTGAGAGCGTCTTGTTCTCATGATAATAAAAAAAACACCCATTTCGTCAAAATCCCTTGTTTTCCGTTTCTTTCAGAAAGAAAGAAACCGAATTCAGCGCAAGAGAAAGAGAAACACACTGATTTTCTCATTACAAAACTCCCGAAGATAACGAACGCACGAAATTCCTCTCACACTCACTCACTGCAAACCAAACCCAAAGAAATACCAACAAAAAATTAAAAATAAACCCATTGCCTTAAGACCGCAACATTCAATTTCTCAAGCCATCCCAGAAGGGCGATTCTTTCATGAAATAGCCACGACCCACGGAAAAATCTCAAGGATCTCTCTGCTCTTATTTTCAGAATCCGCGGAACCAATGTTGAGACTGTGGAAATGGTACCAGAACTCCTTGGCTGTTCACCCAGTAAAGACTCAAGTTATAAGCTCAGCCATCATTTGGGGTTTCGGCGACATAGCTGCCCAGAACATCACTCACGCCATGGTCAAACGAAACAGTCTAATTAAGGTCTATTATCTTTAATCACTTTCTTTTTTTCTTGCTTGTCCTGATCATTGTAGACTATTTTTGGAAAATGGGCGTGGTTTTTTCTTATTCTTGTTTGGGTTTTGAAATCAGTAGATAGGGATTGAGTTAGATTTAGGGATTGGAACCTGTTATTGAAAAGCCAATGGAGTTGCATTTTGTTTGTGTATGGTTTGATTGTGTGACAAAGATAGATTTTTTTTTATGGGTCAGGATAATGAAGAAGAGTTCAAGATCAACTGGAAAAGAGTGGCCACAACCAGCCTTTTCGGTTTCGGATTTGTCGGCCCCGTCGGCCACTTTTGGTAAGGCTTCCTTGTTTCCCATTAAGTTTCTAATATAAGATTTGGAAAAAAAAACAGTTTTATTAATTATTATTAAAGGATTTTGGAGCTAGATAGCTCTTGATTTTTGGATAGAGAACAATAGGCCACTAGACCTGTCCCTGGATAAATCAGTCAGAGAGAAATCTTTGAAATCGTAACAGGATTGAAGTTTAGATTCTGATGCAGGAGTGAAACAAAATCATATGGAAAAGTTGGTCCAATTTTTTTCAGATGATTTTTCAAGTGGAATTAAATTTGTCTTTAGACTCTCGCGGGTAGTCCTTGATCTGTTTCAAACACTGTAGAATAGATTCTCCAAACATATTTCAACGAATGCTTTTTTTCTTATTTAGCGTAGCCGCTCGAGCAAGCTACTAGTCCATTGGATATAATATGTTATGTTTGCTGTGGAATTGTGATTCCTTTTCGTTAAAGTTGTTTTAGCTAATGTTCATCTTATATGAACATTCTAACAGAATTATTAGAGGTGATAGCCCAGTGGTAATCACATCCAATTGAAAGTAATGGTCCTAACTTCATGTTTATCATAGCAAATTGAAAGTAAAGCTTTCTAAATCCTTGAGTGCTTCTTTACCCTTTTTCTCTTGGTTTATACCTCAGAGCTCGCATACAAAACTGTTACAGGCTATGCAATTTTGCGTCCTCTTGTTATTTAGGAAGGGTAATTTAGTAATTTGGTCAATAGGGTACATGTGATAATTCAATTTATGTTAGGAGGAGACTTGCATGCCTGACTTTGTGGAATCTTCTCAATAATCAATAATTTATGTTTGGAATAGAATTTGCAGGCCTTGATACTATTAATTCAATTACATTCATCGTTCATCATGAATGATTTGAACTTTACTAGTATTATACATAATATATGAAAAAAGGAAGTACAAAAATCATTGATTACTTCCACTCTCTCTAAGAAATTCATTTCCTTTCACTTACTCATACAATTTTCATGTCTCCTTTGTACGTGTCATCATATTACTAAATTACTAACTAGCAACTATTTATGATCCTTACACACAGACTCTCTCGTTGATCCAATGTCAGGTACGAAGGTCTGGACCGATACATGAGGCTGAGAAAGCTACGGCCGGGTTCATTCTGGTTTGTGACCAACAAGGTGGCTCTGGATGGGATCATATTCGGGCCATTGGATCTTTTGGTGTTTTTCAGCTACATGGGATTGGTGGCCGGGAAGAGCGTTCCTCAGATAAAGGAGGACGTGAAGAGGGACTTCCTTCCGGCTCTGGTCATGGAGGGAGGCATTTGGCCGCTCGTCCAGATAGTCAACTTCCGGTACATTCCGGTCAGGTATCAGCTTCTCTATGTCAACTCCTTCTGCCTCGCCGACAGCTGTTTCTTGTCATGGCTCGAGCAGCAACAGAACGCCCCGTGGAAGAAATGGGTCACCTCTTTCTTGCATTCTAGCGACAAAAAATGAAGATCTCTCTCCGGCTTTATAATAAAAGAGAATATAAAACGATTCAAAGTGTTGAACTGCCAATTGTTTCGAAAGGGCGGTACAAGTTTTGCTTTCTGAGGAAGGACATTGTTGTCGGGTTTGTTACCATTTTTTTTTTAGTGGTAGATTTTTTTTTTCCCTCTCTGGATTGGATCGAAGCTTGTCGATTTTTACATTTTACCGATTTGTAGATAACTCTCTCTTACAACTTCACATTATTGTATGCCTGCTTTACATTGAGTTTGAAGATTCCAAGACAAGCTATACTTTTTTTTTTTCCCCTCTGTGTATCAGGTCTGATACTGAAGCAAATATATCCTTGGCGCAAAACTATGAGACCCCAACATATTCCAAGTCCAGTTCAAGTATCCAATATTAAAAAATAAATGACCATGAGGCAATAAACAAACTATTTACCAAAACCAATGATCTAACACAAGACTTGTTTCTCATTCTTGCTTCAGTCACTCTCTGAACGATGTCGGCGCTTCTCCGCTGGAGACAGAATAGTTAAGACCGTACTCGCTTGTGGTTCCACACACTGCTCTTTCCATGCCCTTGATCTTCGACGGTCATCCGAAATCTGTTCAGCGCGTTTCTGTGCTCGTTAGTAGAGCCCAGAGGCGAAGCGAACAAATCACTGTTTCCCTCGTGAAAATCGACCAGAGAAGCGTGCCCTTCCAAAGCATGAACGACCTGCCCGATTTCGGACAAAGTCAGAGATTATTTAATCAGCATATGAGCTGTGATCTGAAAAAAAAAAAAAAAACGGATATTGACCTGACTCATCCTAGGTCTCAGCCATGAAGAGTGGCGTACACAAGCCGCGGCACATGAGACTATTCTGTACATTTCATCGGGATCGTAGTTTCTCTCAAGCCGCGGATCGACTAGATTGCTGAAATCACGACCCTCCATCGCTTCTGCCAGCAAAGGACGTGCCTGTTTTTCAAACCAATTTTATTGAAGCTCGAATTGAAAGAAAAAGAAGAGTATATTGAAATTTGGTTGTAAGAATGAAGGGAAGGGAAAGAAGAGAGTACAGACCCACTCAACAAGGCCTTGATTCCTTATGGGATCAGTGTAACAAATGGGTGGTTGTCCAGTTATGAGCTCCAAAAGAATACACGTCCGATTTCTCCGTCACTTTCCCACTCGATGCATATTCCGGAGCCAAATACCTATGATCTTTCCATTTCATTTATTATCCAAAATAAAAAAGAAAAAAAAAGGAAAAAAAGGAAGTGGAAGTACCCAAATGTGCCAACTACTCTAGTGGAAATGTGGGAAGTGTTTGTATCAGAGAACGATCTGGCCAGGCCAAAGTCTGAGACCTGAAAACGTTTTTTGCTTTATAATATTCAAAGCAGTGTTGTTCTTCTGTCAACAAAGTGGTCGAGAATTTAGTCGAGCCTCTCTCACCTTGGCTTCAAAGTCGGAATCAAGAAGGATGTTGGAGGCCTTGATGTCCCGGTGAATGATCTTTGGATTGCCTGAAACGCATGAATACCTGGTGGTTTTGGTTCTCTAACACTCTTTGTCAACTAAACAAAGGATAATAGATTGAGAGAGAGATATTACAGTCTTCATGGAGATACGTTAGCCCTCTGGCAGAGCCGATAGCAACTTTTAATCTGGTTGTCCACTCCATAACATGGTTGTGATTCTCTGGGAAACAGTTTTTCTCAACATTATAAACTCAACTTACTCATCCACTATCTAGTATGACTTAGGACATAATATGATAATTTTTTAGTTCAGAGATAGAGACCGTTAAACTACCAAGATAGGGCAAGTACATTAGTCTCTAAATCAGGCAACTACATTTATCGAGTTGGTTGAAGATAGCTTGAAGACCAAGATAACTACTATTTGAAAAATTTAGAAGGCCGGGCGGGCGTGCAGTGGACGGAGCCAGAAATTGCAGTCAGGGGAACGAATTTGGGAGGAAATATATAAAAATTTGGAGTAAAATTACAATTTTCAAAAGTTCAGGCGAGACATTTTCTCCGTATAGAAATAAATAAACAAAAAATTAGGTAATTAGCCAACTAAAACGTTTGATATTGTTATATAGTCAATGTTTTATAAATCTTAGTTAAATAATCATAAAGATGATGTGGCATTCCTGGTTTGCCCTTTCATTGAAATAAAATGGTGGGGTATTTACGTCAATTTTACACTTGTAAATACATGGACGCGGCTATTTACCTAAGATTTACGAAACGTTGGTTATATAGCAATGTGAAACTGTAAATATGATTATATACCTGATTGACCAATAAATAAATAAACAAATAAATTCGTGAAAAAGAGAAAAAAGAAGAGAAGGTTACGATGCAAGTGAAATTCCAAGGTGTTGTTTGGGACGAACTGGTAGACGAGAAGCCTGTGGGTGCCATGGACGGAGTAGCCGAGGAGGGAGACGAGGTGCTTATGGTGGACCCTCGTGATGGTTTCCACCTCGGCCCTGAACTCCCTCTCTCCTTGGCTGCTCCCCGTCTCCATTCTCTTCACCGCCACCTCCGTCCCGCACCCCATCACGCCCTTGTACACCTTCCCGAACCCGCCCTCCCCCACCACGTTTCCCTCCGAGAACCACCCCGTCGCCTTCGCCAGCTCGTCGTAAGTAAACGCTCCTCTCCCCGCCTGATCCGGATCCCAACCCGTCTTTGAAATCGACGGTGTTGATTGGAGATTGCCCATTGTGCTCGAATCGTCTTCAAAATATCATGCACATGATCAATTTTTTGTTACTCACACCATTTCCAACTCAATTATTTTAACAGAAAATTAGGAAAATAATTAATTTAAACGTTTGACATTGCTAATTAATCAACGTTTGGTAAATCTGAAGTAAATAGTCATAAAAGATAATAGGAGATGAGTTGTATAGTGATCTTCTGTAGACAAGACAAAGTGGAATACAGAAGCAGTCAACTCTAATGTATGTAATGAGTGTTTGAATGATATCATATATTGAGTGAATTGATTAAATTGCGAGTTAGTTGAATAAACAAACAACCTTTTGTTTGGAAACTGTCTGCTTTCTCCTGGTAATGCTGTGGGACTCCAAAGCTCTTCTTCCTGCTCCTACCGCTGAAACGACGTCGTTTACAACAAACGACAAACGCGACCACCACAGCCAAAACGACGACCAATGACACCGCTGCGCTTCCTACTATAAAGCCCGGCGACAGCTTCCCCGCCGGCCCTGCCTTCCGTAACTGCACAGCTGCCGGTAAACTTCCGACCAAAGACGACGATGAAGATGACGGAGACGGTGTCGCCGGCGTCGGTATGGGATGCACCGGAGGTGATTTCGGCAATGGCGGGATATCTGCTGCCGGAGGCTGCGGCTGTGTGGCGGAGTCCGGTGCAGGTGAAAATCTCGGCGCCGGAGTAGTGGTGCTGATGGACGGTGGTTCCGGCAATGGCAAATCGGGAACCTTTGGTGCCTTGGGCGGCGGAGAAGCTGTGGACGGCAGAGAAGGCTTCCGCTTCGGCTTTGGTGGAGAAAGAGGAGGTTTCGGCGGCGACGGAGGCTCCGAGGGAATCGGCGGAGGAGATAATATAGGAGAAGGCAGCGACGGAGGTTGCGATGGAATCGGCGGAGGAGAGAATATTGGAGATGGCGGCGGGTTAGAGATCGGTGGTGGAGAAACCTCTGTCTCCGGCACCGGCGATGGTAACGGCGGAGGGAGAGCTGGAACCGGAGGCGGAGACGCAGCCGGAGGTGCTGACGTGGTGTTTCCCGCCGGGAGCGGATTCTCGGCCGGCGGCGGAGTTTCCGGAGGCAGAGTCGCATCCGGCGGGGACGGAGGCAGCGGAGAAGGGAATGGCGACGGAAGTGGATCAAGTCGAGGCATCGGCGGAGCAAACAAGGGAGAGGTGGCCGGAGAGAAGTTCTCCGGCGAAGGAGAAGATGACATGTTGACTTGGCGGGTAAAAAATAGAATGAAAGAATCGTTTGGTGCAATGAAAATGAAAGAGTGGTTTTATTCCACTCGTGAAAATTGGTTGTTTTTTCTTCTGAAAACAGTGGATTCTGTTAACTCAAATTCCCAGGACGATTGACAAGAAAACAGTGAACATTAAGTTTTAAGTTAACAAAAAGTCACGGATATTATAATAGTGAAGTAGTGATGTGCTTTTTAGTTACCCACTTGGGTTTGTCTTTCTTGTATTGGAATTACAGGTCATAACCGTCACTGTCCCATTGGATTATATACCGTTTAGATTTATACCTTAGAAGACATAATGTGCTCTTCTTTATATCCTCTTCTGGGTATTGTCACCACGTCCGAGCATCAATTTCTTCCGGTTATAATTTATAATTTTGATGATTGGCTTCATTCAACCCTAACTACACTTCAATGCACCATTAATCGGAGCACTAAATAACAACGTTCTTATATATGGACAAGTGTAGTTATTAAGAGTCAACCAACATTTTCTATATATTTAAGAAATGCTTGTTATAGTTTGCCAGCTTATTTAATTCGTGTGATTTAACTGTTATAAAATTTACCGAATGACTTCTCAGGTTTGAAAAAAAAAAAGGTTAACTTTGGTTTAGGTAATTCTGCTATGCTTTTAAACTATATCATATATTTTTATTATTTTGAGATATATATATATAATATATATATATATATATATAATATATATATATATATATATATATATTTAATTTAAGATGAATTTTGGTCAAACTAATTACCATCAGTTTTGATGAACTTAATTAATTTTAATTTTTTAAATTTAAAATTAAGTATTATAATTTTTTTGTTAAATAAATTCATTTAATTTTTTTTTTTATTGAAATCAATTGAATTTTGGCTATATTAATATTAAAATTTGTACTTACATTAATTAAGTTAAGTTTTGAGGAAATTAAGTTTTTTTTATGAGTGATGCTATTACAAGTAAAAAATTTAAAATTTTTATAAGTATCATTAATACTTCATTCGTAGAATGCTTCAGCTCAATCGTTGTGATTTTTGGACGAGACGGTTGATTAGCTTCACATACTCGAAGTTGAAGTCTTTCCTCAGTGGCGATAGAAATCGCTCCAAATTTTCTCTTCTAACTTGTGAAGTAGTTGAAAATACAAAAGAAGTGTTACATGTTCATCTTGTACAACAAGCATTCCATACTTTAACTCGTAATGCTGGTAATACACTTTCTCGAGCTTCTTCCAAGCTACAATTATGAGTCTTAAACTAGTGTTACCCATTTGCAAAAAATTAGCAAGATAGGTTGTCTATCACGACCATACTAGTTATGCCATGTACATGGAGTTAATGGTTGACGTACTAGCAAAAATAACCATGTTCAACTTCTGGAAGAAGAGAACCATGCTTGGGTCATCACAATCCTATAATGTAGTATTCACTAATATAGCCATGTTGATAAAAATGGGAATTTGAACCTGACTAGAGGTTGATAATTAAGTGACAACAATAAATATAATTATGCTCTTCTAGTTTTGCAGAGTTGTTAATCATTAATATGATCCCACTTTAATATAAAAGTGATCACATTCCAGACAAGTAAGCTATCTTTTGATGACACACTTTGCATTCCACTTACTCCATGATGATAATTACATCATGATTGCGAAATTTGATTATTGAGAGTCCTCATTACCAAACGTCTTATTTTGATTGTTACGATTTTATCATTAAATCAAACAGAACTTTCATCATGCATGTGGTGGTCTTCTCCTTCGCCACGTTGTGAGCAAAATTGTTCGACAACGTCAAACGAATGAATCCTAGAAACTATGTGTCAATAAGGTTACACTCTACTAACTAGTCCGGCTTCTCTAGACTTTTCATGGGTTGATAAAGGTTTATGGCGTACATATAATATTTGATTTTCATCATCCAGAACACATAACATGCATGTCTCATCAAATTTTTTGAACTTCTGAATCATCTTCACCGATTCTAAACAAAACAAACCAATTGATGAACCTCAATTAGGAAAAAGATCTTTTAGATATCTTTTATTTATTCTACCAGAGGTGCGTTCTTCCCGGTCCTCTCGTACTAGGGAAAGGTCCTCTCAATGCTCTAACGCCCACACCGGATATGGCTACAATATGCCGAATAAATCATCCAGGTCTATGAGTTGTATTTCATTGAGTTCTCGCCTTCGGAAAGCTTGTTCTGTACTTCGGTACCTTTATTCGGAGAAGCTGCCTATAGATATAACATATTTTCTAACAACTTGACATGTTGCTCTGATACCACTTGTGAGAATTTGAGCCCCTAATCCGACCTAATCTTAAAATAACTCAAATCGCAAAGAACAAAATAACACACAGATTCATAATTCACTATCAATGCAAGAGCTATGTCTACTTTGTCTCTTTGAATTTCACTACTAACCCAAATTAGGATTTCTTTCTACAACCTCTCTCACACTCTACAAAGAATATCGGTGCTCAGAGTTCATATAGGGAAAAAATAGGGCTAAATAGACACAAGCTTGAAATTCCCGAAATACCTTCCATTTGTGGCATAGAGTTTTGCTGATGAATTAGGCTCCAGAACTCAACATTAACTTCATCCTGTTTTGTTCTTCCGCGCGTCTTTAGCTTGGTGAGATAGTAGTTTACACATTGGTGAGAATGTTTGATGAAGTTGATGTAAATGCTATGAGTTATGTGAGGTGGAGATGGCATTTGGTATGATTACTAGTCTGCACACCGGTAAAATCCATAAGTGACATGTCAACCATCAACTTATGGTTGGTGAGTAGAGCTGAGTATGAGCCTGCTCAAACTTCGTCAGACCACATTTTCAAGCGCCTCTTCTTGTGGCAAAGTTGTATCGGGATGAAAGTGTCCAGTTGTTGCATCAAAATATTATTGAGTGTTCATGATATCAACGAATATTAAAATTGGGTGGCATTGGCATCAAATTTGTCGACGTCGTAGTCAGGAAATTGAATTTCATCATAATACATTTGTTTTGTACGATAGTAGTAGAGGAATGTATAGAGATTTTAAAAACTGATGGAGAAATTCTATAAAAATATATAGAATTAGAAATAAATCCAAAAGATGATATCAGATTTTTGAAAAGAAAAAAAAAGGTGAGAATTAGCTTAATTATAAAATAAACAATCAAATAGCTAAATGGTTACCCTCAATGAATTTTATAGCTTAATTAGTTAGATTAGAACTTTAACGTAGCAAGTCAATGTGATTATAAGTCTAGATCTCTCTTAATATTATATATATATATATATATATATATATATATATATGTATATATTCAGAGAGATAGAGGGATACTATTTTGTTTTATGAATTTTTTTCTTTTTACTCGAATTATGAAATGTTTGCTTAATTTTTGATGAATTAGATGATATATTCAGAGAGAGATGATGGAATATTTTATTTTATGAAATGTTTGCTTTTTTCTTTTGCTCGAATTATGAAATGAATGCTTAATTTTGATTAATAAAAACTTTAACGGTTAAAACTATTCGCCATAACTTTCTATCGAACCTATTAAGTTATCTAAAATAAGTTACGCGTAGGGATCTAATAAATAGCATTATTCTTTTATACGGCTTGAATAAAAATCATTAGTTGTGTTGTAAATTTGTAGTAGTATTGGAGGGAAGACTTTACCTGATTTATATTCATCTCAAGCATACTCGTTTTATGGGTAAGATCACCAAGAAAAAAGAAAAGTGGGGACAAATTAAAGTCAAGAATGATAATAATCACAATTCCTCCACAAAGCACGCCGTGACAGCTTTGAATTGTTTCTCAAAATCTTCATATTATATTGCTTCAGACACACTACAGTATATTACCTTTTTATTTTGGACCAGAGAACTTGGGTAAGGTTTCTATGATCACAATTTTTCATGAAAGAGATTATTCTTAAACTATTACTTCCTCAATATTTTAGCACCAAAATTTAATAAGCCAAAATTAATCTAAAATTATGATTTTTATATATGTGTAAACACAAAAATACCATTAGTGAAATATCTTTTTATTTTCTTTTGTATTTAATTTTATTATTTACTTAATGATCACAAAAATAAAGTTAGAGATCATTTTTTCGTTTGATATTTGAAGTTTATAAAAAAAAAAAAAAACTTGGAAAATTTGAAAATCCGAAGAAAAAAAAAAGTGGTTTGAAAATTTATTGACATTTTGTCTTTTTATTGACATGAATGTTAATCAATCTTCAAACGATTCTGGAAAATTCTTTGAAGATTTATTGACATCCTTGTCAATAAATTTTATGCATTTCAATAAATCTCAACAAAGACCAATTTTTTTAAAGATTTATTGACATCCAAGCAATTTATTGACATGGATGTCAATAAATCATCAAAGAATTTCCCAGAATCGTTTGAAGTTTATTGACATTGATGTCAATAAAAAGACAAAATGTCAATAAATCTTCAAACGAATTTTCAAATTCTTAAAACCAATTTTTTTTTTTTTTTTTTTTTTTTTTTTTTTTTTTTTTCAGATTTCCCAAATTATTAGGTATTTACGAGCTTTGGAGGGAGTGAAATATTGAAACACGTTGATATGGACATAAATCTTTCTATCTCTCTCCCTCTCTCTCTCTCTCTCTCTCTCTCTCTCTCTCTCTCTCTCTCTCTCTCTCTCCACCTCCACGTCAATTCCTCTTCTTCTCCATCATGATTTCTTCTTCCTCTTCTTCTTCTTCTTCTTCTTCTTCGCCCAAAATGACAAAGAAACACCAAAACTCAAACCCTAAAGTTAAATATATGACAAATAAATCTAAATCAATGCTGGTAAATGAAGAGAGGCTCGAAATGAGATTGATTTCAGATGTGTAGTTGTTGATTTTCATTTGATTTGCTTGAATGTTTTCTTTTTCCAGAATTTTCAGATTCTAAAAAAAAATCGTAATGTTGACAATATCAATAAATCAGATAGATTATTGACGACCATGTAAATAAATTAGATAGAAGAAATATAAAAGAAAAATGATGTTTCATTGAAAGTAGTTTTGTATCAACAAATATAAGAAAATCATATTTTTGGATTAATTTTGATATTTTGAATATTGACCCAAAAATATTAAAAATGTTATAATTTAGGAATAATCCCTGAAATCATGTCACTCATCTATGGTCCTCAAATGAAAATTTAAGTATACAAATGGAAGCCCATACATGGTGGTAAGAGAAACATATATAACTAATATATTTTCTTCGTTTTTTTTGTTGGCAGAATGTGATCCCTACGTGTAAGTATATATATAGATATACACATATATATTATATTCAAAGTTCAAGAAGTCAAGTGAATTCATTATTGTGGGGGCTCAGTTGGGACCAAGATAATCACAAACTTGGTGGTTGGTTTTTTATGTTTTCTTTTTGTTGGCAGTTTCCATTTTCGAAAGAATCACCTATTAAATAAACAAAGTATTTGCAGGTGAAATTTTTCGATGACGATGACAACGAAGCTTTGCAACTGCCCATATTCAATAATCACCCGCACTTATCATTTCCAAAAAATATATGGTAGACAACTAAAAAAAAAAAAAAAAAAAAAGTGGAACAATCACCTCTGGATAAGATGACCATTTATTTACTGAAAACTTTAGGATTTTTCCATCTTGCCGTATACAAAGTCAGACTTTTGCTAGAAGTGGCAGAATGTTCACTTGGATAAAACCTTATAGCAAGCGAAAATTGGTCATCAAAATAAATTGGCGTTCCAATCTCAGATTGACCATGAAAAAAAAATATCTGGACGTTCCGACTCGGTAGTCACAAATGGTCCGAGACATAAAAGGCTCGAGGATAAGAGAATATGAGAGAATCGCCGAGCCCAGAGAAGTCCACGTAAGACCTATCTGCAATGCTACGAGGAAAACACTCGCTATTACAAAATTGGTTTCTACAAGAAAAAAAAATCATTGTAGAAAGCTTCTACAACGGTTTTATACCATGGATCCATGAGACAAACGAAAGAGCGAAAGGTGGTGAAGGCTCATCATCTACAAAAATTGATCATCCCCGAAGATGATATTGGAGCTGAGGGACTTTGGCTGGTTGTTTTCTCTTCGTTGGTTTTATTTAGCGTGTTTGCTAAGTCATC
>NC_142762.1:32207913-32220003 GCF_054948205.1 Urtica dioica subsp. dioica
GCAACTCCCACCAGGATTCGACAATGATCAAGGTGCCAACAAAGTCTGCAAACTCAAAAAATCTCTATACGGACTAAAACAGTCCCCACGAGCATGGTTCGGAAAATTCACCAATGTGCTCAAGCGTTGCGACTACGAGCAGAGTCAAGCAGATCCAACACTCTTCTCAAAGATCTCCACATAAGGCAAGCACGCTATCCTGAGTGTGTATGTGGACGACATAGTCATCACTGGAGACGACCTAGAAGAGATCAGGAGACTAAAGCAAACTTTGTCATCTGAGTTCGAAGTTAAGGACCTCGGCAACCTACGATACTTTCTTGGCATGGAGGTAGCTCGATCTGAAAAGGGTATCTCTGTTCCACAGCGCAAGTACACTTTGGATCTCCTCAAAGAAACTGGCATGTTTGGCTGCAAACCAGTAGACACTCCGATGGATACCAATGTGAAACTTCTAGCTCGCACCTCCGAGGCCGCCACTGACAAAGAAAGATTTCAGCGGCTCGTTGGAAACCTCATCTACCTCACCCACACGAGACCAGATATTGGATTCGCAGTGAGTATGGTAAGTCGATTCATGAGTAACCCATCGAAAACTCACATGGATGCAGTTATGAGAATCATCCAATATCTCAAAGCTGCCCCAGGGATTGGCCTCTCATTTAAGAAAAGACGAAGTCGTGGTGTCGAAGTGTTCACAGATGCGGACTGGGCCGGATATCTGCCAGACAGACGATCAACATCAGGCATGTGCACATACGTCTGGGGAAATCTTGTTACCTGGCGAAGCAAGAAGCAATCTGTTGTCTCAAGAAGTAGTGCAGAAGCCGAGCTCAGGTCGTTAGCAAGCGGAGTATGTGAAGGCATCTGGCTGAAGAGAGTTCTCGACGACCTCAAGATCATCATTGAATGACCAATCAAGCTTTTTTGTGATAATCAAGCTGCTCTCTGCATAGCTAAAAATCCAGTCCACCATGACAGAACGAAACATATCGAGATCGACCGATACTTCATCAGTGAAAAGATTGAAGCAAAAATTATCGACATGGAATACATTCCGTCATGTCATCAGCTCGCCGACATTCTCACCAAAGCCCTTCCTCGAGCGACCTTCTCCGAGCTATGTAGCAAGCTTGACCTCCTCAACATATACAGTCAAGCTTGAGGGGGAATGTTGAAATCTAGCCCGGTAGTTCGGCCTTCGCTTGACACTTCGCCACCTCGTCCGAGCTAAACTCCACCTCGTCCTTGTCACTTCGCCTCTCTTTCTGACAAGTGTGCCTCTGGGAACTCGCACCCTTGGCATTCATTTCACATGGGAAAGTGTCGCATTTATTTCTCATGTTATTTTCTATGTCTTGTTCTCTGTGTAATATTTATTATTCTCTATTTACTATACATATTTATTACACGTCTTTATTACTTCACATGTATCTAGACTGCACTCATGTATCTACCATATGTATAAATAGGTGATACAATTTCATATGAAATAATATAAGAAATATTCAAAGTCTCTGAACACTCTCTCTCATTTCCGATTCTCTCTTTCTTTATCAATTCTACAGTTTTATTATGTCATCATGCTCATGATCAAGGACAGAGCAAATAACCAAACTTAAAAGAGGGCCAAATATCCTATTTTTTTTTTTTTTTTACAAACACTAAAAAAATCATTTGACTGAAAATTAAATTTAAAATAATTTTTACAATTTTTGTTAATAATTATTTGTAGCTATATATATACATATATAAAAGTTATAACTAAGTTTGTTGTAAAACTAAAATAATTAACTCTTACAAAAATCAATAAAAACCCAATTATTACTTATATAGAAGAATCATTTGAAAAGACTAAAGAAAAAAGATAAAAAATAAAGTTAGGGGGAGCAAAGGCTTCCCCTTGAAAACTTGTACTCCTATATCAATCGCTAGATTTTTGTCACAAATATTACTACATTAAAGTCACTTTATTAAAATCAACCTAAACTTTAAATTTGATTGTTGTATTACTAAAATCAAGAGGGATAATGATTTTCTTATGAATATACCGTTGATGATTGTTTTATTATTTTGTTACTAATTTATCACAAAAAATTAAAAATCGTTCATAAAGTACGTAATTTTTGTTAAGCAGTCACAAAATTATGTTTTTCGTGACTGATCTCTCACAAAATTATGAAGTGCACTTTGCATAAGTTATTCAATAATAGAACTGTCAAATTTTGGATTTAATTAATTTAGATAAAGTGACAAAAATTTAAAGATATTTGTGTCAAAATTAAAAAATTCATTCGACATTTGCGTAAAATATTTTTATCATTAATCTTTTATTTTAAATCATAAAAACATAATAAATCTGGAAAAAATACTTATGGGTATATATTCGACCTCCACCTTTTAAAAAATGTGTGTTTTTTATTTTTTATTTTATTTGTATGGTAGAGTTCACCAAGACCTTATTTGCAACTAATCATATATATAAATAAAGGTTACATCATTCAAATATTAGAATACAACTATTACAATCACGTGATGTGACTAATTTACGAAAAACTTCGATTATTTTGTTAAATATTAGTTTAAAATCATTATTCGGCTACATATTTCGTTTATTTATTAGTGCTAAGAAGACGAGTTTGACCAAATAGTCACTGGCCAAAAAATGTTAACAAATATATAATCAGGGTTCGGTAAATTATTTAAATTTAAAATATAGGCTTTCAATTTTTTAATAAAAAATTTACTAATGTTTTTCTCATTAAGCAAGTGACAAACTAAAATAGTGTAGTCCTTTCAATTAGAGCATCTCCAACGCTGGGTGGACAAAGTAATTACTTTGTACATCGTAGGCACTGTGGCCCCCATTGAAATCGGGTATAGGGGCCTTTGACATTTTTTTTAAATAATTAAAAATACATAATAGAATAATAAAATAATAAAGTGGGATCATGGTAAGCAACTTTAAAAGTTGACAACCACTGAAATATTTTTTTTGTCAAAATTTACGAATTAGTGATGTAGATATTCAATAAAAAAATAATTTTTAAAAGGTAGTGTGTCAAAATTTACGAATTAGTGATGTAGATATTCAATAAAAATATAATTTTTAAAAGGTAATGTGTCACAGTAAACACTTCTTAATATTGGAGTTACTTTTATGTGAACACGAAGGAAATAATTTTTCAAATTTGATGCTGGGTTTATTTTTATTAATTGTTTCCATAATTTATAACAAATCCATCGATATGCATGATTTCATTGGTTTCCTAATTCTGGATTGTCTTCGTTATTTGTTTTCATTTTATCATACGTACTTAGATTTCAAATACTGAATTCTGATTTCAATTCGAGTTTGTTTTAATCCATTACATATATAATAAGGGCTCAATGATTTACAACTTTCATCCAGAGGTTCACATGTGGCAGCGTCAATGGGTTAACACATGACTCTCTCTCTCTCTCTCTCTCTCTCTCTCTCTCAACTAGCCTCTTTACGAATCAATTTCTCCTAGTCAATCATTTAATTCTGAAATTTTGAAGCCGAAACTATATACAGCTCCGTTCTTCACAGCATCATTTAATTCTGAAATTTTCAAAGTTGAAATACGTGTTTACTTCCTATTTTTGTGTGAATTTTTAAACCTGCATATTCAAAATGCATACGATATATATGGGATTATCCTATAATTTAGCTGATTATGCTTAAGTTTTCGAAAGCTTATTACGTGCGTTAGATCTATTTGGATATTATAGTATCCAGTTTAATTAAATCCAGTATCTATCCAGATATTTATAAAGTAATTTTTTTTACTTCATTTTTTTATTATTTTATATTAGACAATCGGAAGATTATAGAGTTGGGTGGGCGATTTGCAATAAAACTGTTTGTTTATAAAGTAATAAATATCGCAATTTCTTCTTGCTTTTTTCAGGATTAGATATTTTACAAATTTAGGCTATTTTCTATTAATTTTTTTTACTTCATTTTATTTATTTATTTTATATTTGACAATCGGAAGATTATAGAGTTGGGTGGTATTTTCTATTAATATCTTTCTAGAACTTAAAAAATAGAATAAGATTGTTATATGGAATTGAAAGATTAATTTTGTTATTTGACAAAAATATTCACTTTGGTCGATATCCCTAGATTCACTTATTCAGAGATTTGCGTTGAATTAATCTATGATGGAATATTCTGTTGTAAAGAACAACGGCTACAATGTTATTTGACTGGTAAACAAAACTTCCAAAAGGAAGGGAAAATTCGTAATATTAAGCTATAATTCGGAAAATTCGATTTTTTTACTTCATTTTTTTTTAATTTTATATTTGACAATCGGAAGATTATAGAGTTGGGTGGGCGATTTACAATAAAATTGTTTGTTTATAAAGTAATAAATATCGCAATTTCTTCTTGCTTTTCTCAAGGTTAGATATTTTACAAACTTAGACTATTTTCTATTAATATCTTTCTAGAACTTAAAAAATAGAATAAATTCACATTATGTTCTGAAAAATAATTTATTAATTAATTTGATGATATTTCATGAAATATTTGTGTACTAGTTACAAAATTCTGAAATGTAGCCCAAGTTTATAAGATATGGTTCTATAGTTATATAGCCATTCATCAATTTTATGTTTGCATACTAGTTAATGTTGAATAATTATAGTTAATTAATCACTAATTCTATTAACAACAATTATTTGACATTTTTTCCTAAATAACTCTTGTCCATTCTCTCTATGCATTTTCATTAAAAACTCCACACATTAATGCATTAATGATAGATTGCGCAAGTTAAGGATTTCATCCTTAACATTCACACCAGCACAAACTCTAACCACACAAACGCCGTTTTAAAAAAGTGTCAAGAGAACGAGAAATAAAAAATTATCGTTATCCATTTTTCAAGATTTCAAAGGCTATCTCAACCGTATTTTGTCTAATTTCCGATACAAGTAGATAGTTGAAAATGTATTCGAAGTCGAATACATGTTGATTTTGGGTTTATTTTGAAATATGGGATAAACGTGTTTGTTAAGTTTCAATCCAAAATTAGGCCTTTTTTGTTTTTCTAGTTTTAATGTATTGTGGTTAAAATTAGTTATCGGAAGATAATTACTTAAATAATCTTTTATGGACAAAATTCTCAATCTTCTAGAGTGAAATGTGTTGAAGTATCATGAGGTTCCATCTTTAAACCAATTGACGATACGAGAAGTCACCCATGACTTTTATAAAGAGCACACAAGATACATTCTTAGTTGATGTTGGACTTCCTGATACATCCCTCTCACACTTAAGATTGAATAACTAGTGCGTGAAGTTTGTAGAAACGGGTGGCCCAACATCGATAATGAGTTTGGCTCTGATACCATATTAAAGTATCATGAGATTTCATCTTAAAATCAATTAGCAATAGGAGGAGTAACCCATGACCTTTATGAAGAACACAAATAATACATTCTCAATCGATGTAGAACTTCCTGATAAAAAGCTATAAAAACAAAATTTATAGTTTCTGGCCAAATCACACATATTTTTCCTCTAGTTACAGAGTAAATTTATACATTTCTACAGTTTTGTCGAAACAATATCTCGTCAACTAAATGTTGGGCATGTAATTATGCATGATCCGTTGATTATGTGAATTATAATTTGTAATTATTTATTGATTTGTGTCAAATATCTAATTTTATGCGCAATTCTCTTCTTAACCGATCATACATCACGTGTTGGCATGTTCTGTTAATTTTGGATTCCCTCGAGTGGATTCGTCATGAAGAAACATAAGGATGTTATGGACAAACAAGAGAAGGTTTTTAATCTTTGATGAGAGGCATATTATTCAAATACTGCGAAGAGGCCTAGTTTGGTCATGACTAGACACGAGTTGAGTTCAACATGTCGAACTCAAGTTTAAAATAACTTGGGCCAGGGAGGAATCAACATTTCTCATGCATATATGCGTACATTTTGAGCTCATTGCTCAACACATATCGAACATACCGAGTGAACCTTGTCCGACTAGTAGTCGGACTTCCCAAGCGTGTGAGCTAAGTCGAAAAAATTAGTTCGGGCTGTTTGGGTACACCTTCCAATAATTTCTTGGAGTTCCTACCTGATTTCATCCTATGGGCCTTTCCTTTTTTTTTTTTTGTTAAGAAATTGCCACAAGTACTACTATCTCATAACATTTTTCTCATTTAAAGAAATCTGTGGTTGTTTGCTGATTTGTTGATATAATGGTCAACAATTAACAAGTTTCTCTAGTTATCAACTGATCGTTATAAGCCTTGAAATAAAGCAAGCCAAAAAGCTCGTAATGCTTCCAATGTACTGAGGGTCTTGAATGTAGCCCGAACGGGAATTCGATCACCCACATAATGTTCTTCCCAAACCGAACTCCATAGTAAGTCTCGGCTTCATCCATCACCTAGTATACCCTGAAAAATTCACCATCAAATCATACAAACCCAGATATAACATTCCAATGTTTATAAAAAAAACATTATCAAGATCACCATCATGACTTAGGGTGTTTCTGTCACCTCATTTTCTCAACTAAATAAAAACAAATACCACATTGTCATGTCATTTTCTCAATGAAAGCTCATCAAACGAATACCACGTTATCATCCTTCTCAACAAAAACTCAAATCTGTGATTAATTAACTCAAAACCCCAAGAAACCAGACATAAAAAAAAAGAACCTGGCTTGTAGGAAACATAGAGACCAAAATCGGTGGCCTTGAGCTGGGCATCCTCTCATCGGACTTGATGAACTCTGGCATGGCGTCGACAAGGTAAGAGAAGTCGCCTTGGTCCATCTGGTCCGAGTCCTACTAAGTCCACTTACATGGGGAATTACACAATAAAAATTACACGAGGAATTAAACTATTTAAGTCCAAAGTTTTTCAAGTGAGATATTCTATTCTTACTATTAAGACAAACACCATTAATTGAAAACTTAGACAAACACACTATTTTTTAGAACATCGACATCAAAACAGCCTCAATCAAAAGTTTCGATGTCTCTAAATTCCAACATAAAAGCTTATTCAAATTATAAAGAACAAGAAAGTCACAATAGCAACAAGAGCTTATTCACAGTGGCAACAAGAAAGTCAGACAAATATCAGCAAATAAGAAAAAAACTTATTCCAAAATTATAAGGAAAAGATGTCTGTGATTGTTGGTGATTATAGCACCTTAATAACCATATTAGTTGCAGAATTAATTAATTACACTAACAAGAGCTAATTAATATTATGGTTATCTAACAAGATCTAGATTTACTTATTAATTATTCAGGAAAACAATATCAAGCAATCAACAAGCATAGTTTAAAGATTCAGAGATACTCACATAATTTGGCTCAGCTACAAAATCTTCAAGCTTTCACTGCTCCGTATTCAGTCTTATAAATACTATCTTCTAGCTTTAACTCCTCAACGATCTGATCCAGTCTTCCGAAACGTAATCTCCGAGGCGAACAAGAAAGATGAGTGGACACAATCTTTATCTCACTACGATCTAGAACGAGGTGTTTAATTCGCACCGGTGTTTATGAGATTAGAATCACGGAGTTCCAAGAGGGGGAAAGAGAGGGAGAAAGCTCTTGGTCGAATTTTTCAAATGCAAATCACTTATTTTTTTTGCATTCTCATAAACCCCTATTTATATTAGTAGAAATGATATATTCTTGGTAGTTTCCAAAATATATTATTTCATTTTATTGTGTTCACACTAGTGAATCAAAGCTTAGCCCTTGGATCTCATCTCATAAATCCTACTTTCTCTCTTAGCCATAAGATCAATATCTATGAGATTTTATTTTCTGTTCAAATAGAGAATATTTATTAATGAGAGAAAAAGAAAATATCTTATTTCCTTTTAAATATTATTCTCTCTAAATATTCATAAGAGAGAATAAAAGACAATATCTTATTTCCTTTTAAATATTTTTCTCTCTCCTTAATTTAAACAACTAAAGAGAAAATATTGGTAACAACCAATATATGATGAACGAATTTTTGACCTCATGGCCAAGAGGGATTGACGCAAATCTTGTGCTCATTACCCTAAAATTTCGACTTCCTCATTTGTGCAAGGCCCAATTGCTTAAAACCCAATTAATTATTTATTTTCTTGATCCAACAATAAACAAATAATTATTTGATTAATTATTTACTTGATCAAACAATAAATAATTATTACTACCATAAATAATTATTTAATTTTGTAAATACCCATATTTCAAAATTGATGATGTCCATCACAATTACAACTTGTGAGATTATAATAATGAAACATTAATATTCGAAAGATCTTATCTGCCTTTATCAGAGCCGAATCGGGGACTATAGACCTACTATTAGAAGCTCAACAAATATGATAAAAAGACGAAAAAGTTCTTTCTCTGTTTCCACATCAATTTGTCTAATCTTGGTCAGATTCCATATAGCAAGCCAAGACTGAATCATCCTTGGTAGTAGAATTATATTTACTCATCGTGACGAGTGTCCACTGATATAGGTTCAACCCATGTCGAGAAAATTCAATTATTTCGTTAGACTTTTCTTTACACTTATAAACCATATGCATTGTTACTTCCCCAGCGAAAGATTCTTCCGAACGTTCATACTTTGGAAGTGCGCGCAATATCGGTTCTGGAATCAATCCTTAGGCGAGAGAATATTTACCTTCTTTCAGGAATGCTGGATTCCATATCTGTAAATCACTTCCCACTCGAACCATATTTCGAAACTCCCAAGACATAAGCTGTGATTAGCATGACAATGGTCTTTTAGTGAATGAGTCATAGAGCACGGTAACATGATCTAGTGTCCATGATCACTTCAGGATTTAGATCAAGTCTCACTGTGACCATCATTAGCGACCTCGGCTAGTACGGTCCTTAAACGACACATCTACAACCAAGACATGTCCGGGTCGTACACTTACCACAAGTGTAGAATGCTCCCACTAAGTGATCAACCTTCACTTGTGTTCCACATATACGATTTCAGATTCAGCTACCCAAGCATGAATCAATCATCGACCATGTTTTAGTACACCGCTCGAACTCAGATGCCGAGCATGTGACTCAGTTTGATACGGAGACTATGGGTTGGCGAATGTTTAATAAATCTTAATGTATAAGAACTAACGCTTTCGATTCGAATATAAATTATAAAGGACAAAACTTTATTTTATTAATAAATTCAACAAGAATTTACATAAGCATCTCCTCGTGGGCAAGAATTCCTAACAGTGATTCATAAGCAAGGACACAATATTAAAAAAAAGCAGAGCTGTAATGAGGCTTGGGATTGGAGTTCATTTCGATGATGCATGATGACCAGAGGAATGAAGCCATAGTGAGTCGTGACCTTGGATTTCCTCCGCCGTCCAATACTCTCTCTCCGCCTCCGCGCACAACCCCTCGAGAAGCCATTCTTTCTTTCTTTCTTACTCTCTCTTATGACCTCTAAAACCCTAATTCTCAAATTATTTGGTCTTCTCTCGACGAGTTGAGGACGGTCTCGATGGAGGCCTCGCGCGCGCCGGCGGAAACAAAGCAGGTGACGAATAGGTCGCCGAAGTTAGGGTCCTCGAGGCGGATCTCGATGCAGCGAGTTCCGCCGTAGACAACGCGGAGGCGGCCGGACCAGTTATTGTCGGACTAGAGCCACTCGCTACACTTGTAGCCCCCAGAGGTGCTCCGTGACGAGATTTTGTAGACCTGGACCTCGCGGACCACCAATAGCATGTGCTCGAACGATTCTTCCTCGTTGTCGAACGATATTGTTCAGTTCTGAAGTGTGTTTGAAGGTTTGTCGTGTGTGGCTTTGGAGGAATCTGAGGGGGTGAGTGATGATATCATCGAGTGAGAGAAGAAGAAGAAGAAGAAGAAGAAGAAGAAGAAGCAAAGAAAAGAGGATGAAGGAGAGTGAAAGTCAGAGACAAAGAGAGAAAAGAAAGAAGAAAAAAACAAAGAGGGTAAAAACGTACTTGCACATTTGACTTACTAGTAGAATTGTTCAAATTAGCATTTTGGTGAAAAATGCGAAATGTATTTTGAAATGATAGTAGATTTGTCAATTTCTTTTTTTTGTTTGTACTTCCTTTGGGCCATAATACTTCAAACAATGGGCTTGTGTTTGGGAGTTGACCCAATTATAATTCTAATCTATAATATTTAATAAGGGAATTTTATTCTTTCATTATGGCAGGATTGTGATATAATTCTATTTGACGCGTGAGATAATGTGTATTTCATATTATAGTGGAACACACATACTGCTAGTTTAGCATGGGCACACAAAGGGGCTCATGGAATGGAAGTCCTTTACTTTATTCACTTTCTTTCCTTTTCGTACAAATTAATGCTTATACATATGTCTATATTATTCTTTTCTTTTGTACATAATTATGATACATCACTAGGATCAATTGTTTCTAGCTAGCGCAGTTTCTACGATTAAGATTTTAATAAAAGTTAAAGTAGATGTCTTCTATTCTGTGAGCCCCTTTTTTGTGTGTGAACATATTAGATAGGTTTATAAAAAAACGTAATAACGGGTAAAAGGAAATTCGAAGTAATATCTTGGACATGTATGTATATATTAATATAGGTGTATATTAATATAGGTGTGTGTATGTATATTTAATACTTAAGTTGGAAAAGAATATTCCGAAATGATGACAACATAATGATTATTCACGCATTCACTCAATAATAAAAATAGAAGATCTTTTAAGGGGCATAGTATTTGTACGAAGTAATATGGTTGTTTAGTAAGTGCTCATTGAACTGGAAAAGGAAATTTTAGAGCTGTCATATATATATATATATATATATATATATATTATATACGAAATATATACATAAATCAAGCTCTGCATAATTTGAAAATTGGTGTTGGTTCATGTGGTCCTATCTTCTACTTGTTTTACAGAAATCATTTCGACGGTGAAATTGTTTGCAGGCAATAGATAATATATATATACAGATAAAGAGAAGGTAATAATTTACGCACACAAACAATTAAGGTAAAGGTTAAGTTAACCATGAACTTTGTTGGTGAAAAATACATATAAAAATAATTCCAGTATCATTACAAGTCACTGTTCAAAGAAACCCCCAAAGGCCATAGCTAAATAGCTAGCTGAAATCGGGAGAAAAAAACAGAACGTCAATTAGGGTTACAAACTATCAGAAAATATATTGGTATTATTATACTCTCTTATATGTATCCAAACCCCTGTCCTACCATAAGGTAAATATAGGTTAGAAAACAATCCAAAACATTTGGATTGGAATAAAAAAAACAATACACCCTTCTCTGTCAATACAAATATTCTTCTTGATCTCCTTCTGCTTCAGTCTTCTTTATCTTTCCGTTTCTCCCTAAACCCAAGTCATCTTCTCATACCTAATTATAGGAAAAATGTATGTACAACCCTTTTCTAGAGGTCCCCCACAACTCACTTGCAAAAAGGAAAAGAGAAACAAATAACAACAAGAAAGCACCCAGATTCCACTTCTTCTTCATCTTCTCTTCTTTCACTCTCAAACCCTTACCCTCTCCCGAAAGAGATGAGATATTCATACACCTATAGATACAGCTTGCTTTAGTAGTGTATGTGTCAACTAGGAACACAAAAGGGTATCACTGATTGAACTCATCTCTCTCTTTTTTTTTCTTTCTTTTCTTTTTTCCCTTTTCCCCTCACTTTATTTTCCTTTGAGATTCATCATCATATAATGGATCACCTTTGGTCCGGCGTCCGACTTTTTTGGCCCCACGTCTACTCTTTAGCCCCCGCCCGTGGCGCTATCAAAAATCGCTCCCTCACTTGAGGACTAGCAAATGTGTCAATATCAAGCCAGTGTGTCGATTTTGCTTTCCATTCCCCTTGTTTTTTCAAAATCTCTCTTTTTTTATTTTCTTTCTACCCCTTTGTTGGCTTATAACCGGTAATAAAATCGATCTATGTAGACATCATGATGGAGATGACGTGGATGGTGTAAAAGGCATACAGTGCTTGGCCTCGGCTTTCCAACACCGTT
>NC_142762.1:32220103-32270103 GCF_054948205.1 Urtica dioica subsp. dioica
TATTTTAATTTTTCTTTGTTTGTTTTTGTTGTCATTTTAGTTTGAGGCTTTAATGAATTGCAATACGACTTGTCGTGTGGACATAGTTGATTGACGTTTGTTAAAGCTGATAGTTTTTGTATTTAAATACCTTTGTACTCTGGTTGTTTTGGGATCAATGAAACAGTATTTTCTTTCATTCTTGGATCGGATTCTCAAATCCAATATGGTATCAGAGCATTTCCTTGATCTTCTTTTCTCATCTCGTCTGGTTCCTGGATTCTTAATCCTCTGCTTCAATGGCGGACAATCAATCCTCGACGACAGAGATGCCTTCCACCGGAATCGCCGAAAATCCTCGCCTTAGGTCAACCTTTGATGACCAATCCTCGTCGTACTATCTTCATCATTCGGACTCTTCTGGAGGTAGCCTTGTCCCCAATGTCTTGATAGGTACCAATTATATGCCATGGAGTCGATCGATGCTCACTGTCCTTGAAGCAAAGAACAAGTTAGGGTTCATCGACGGCACGATCTTGAAGCCCTCGCCTGAAGATCCAGATCTTCTTCGCTTGTGGAGTCGAAACAATAGCACGATTATCGCTTGGATCATGAATTCTGTGAACAAGGAAATTGCTTCGAGCATTCTTTTTGGAGGAACTGCCAGAGACATTTGGAACGACCTGAAGGATCGATTTCAACAAAGCAACGGGCCAAGAATCTTCCAATTAAGGCGTGAATTCATCAACCTATCACAAGATCAACATTCCATCGGTGTTTACTTCACAAGACTCAAGGCTATTCATCAAGATCTTTGTGATTTCAAACCAGATTGTACGTGTCCATGCACTTGTGGAGGAAAGGCCAAATTGAGTGAATTCGTTGAATCGGAATATGTTATGCAATTCCTCATGGGATTGAATGAGAACTACATTCATGCTCGGGGTCAAGTCCTTCTCATGGAGCCGATTCCACCAATAAGCAAAGTCTATGCCATGTTGTCCCAGGAAGAGACTCAAAGATCAGTTGGTTTGGATTCCTTGTCCTCCAATGATCAATCCAACTCTTTTGCCATGGCGGTTCATGAAGACAACAAGAAACTCAGAGGAAAAGATAAGCCTATGTGCACGCATTGCAAGATGCTTGGTCACACAGTGGATAAATGCTACAAAGTGCATGGGTATCCCCCTGGTTACAAGTTCAAATCCAAGAACCAAGCCAACACGGTTGAAGGATCAAACAATGGCCATGGAAGGGGTCCAGACTATTCAGCATCGACGGTCACTTCTCACCTTTCCTCTGATCAAATCCACCAGTTGATCAACCACTTGTCCAGTCAGCTCATAGCTTCCAACAAGACAAGTCCTGGCACATCTGGTGAAGTCAACATGACTTCATTCCATACAGGTTTACATGGTTTGATCAACTCTACTTTTACTTCGAATTTTGTTAATGATTCTTGGATTCTGGACTCAGGGGCTACACGGCACATATGTGCTAAGAAATCTCTTTTTTCAGAACTAAGAACTCTACAAAATTCGACAGTTACTCTTCCTAATCATACTATCATTGATGTTAGTTTTATAGGGACTGTTAGGCTTCACAATAATTTGGTTTTGCACAATGTGCTATATGTCCCTTCTTTTAAATTTAACCTTATATCTATGAAAGCTCTAACCAAAGACTCTAATGTTGTTGTGACCTTTTCGGATACTACTTTCTTGATACAGGAGGCCAAGTCTTAGAAGACGATTGGCAAGGGTGAAGGAAAAGATGAGCTCTACATCCTGACCAAGAATAGCTTCATCAACCCAACTATCTGTGTGAATCAAGTCTCAGCATACACTTGGCATCAAAGGCTGGGACATCTTTCCTCTAAACGTTTAGTTGCTCTTAAAAATTGGTTAGCTTATTATTGTCGGCCCGTCTCGGACCGACGAGGACAAAGGCGTCACTTTGACCCACGCGACCGGCGCGAGGTCTAGGGCGGCGAAGCCTTGCCTCAGCCATTGGCCGGCCCAACCCAATGGCCGACCCAAGGTTCAGCAGGCCGATGGCCGGCCATGTGCTCAGCCGGCCCATGGCCGGTCCAAGGGTCAGCCGGCCCACGGCCGGCCATATGCTCAGCCGGCCATGCAGTTCACTCGGCCAATGGCCGAGTGAACCTCTCAAGCAGTTCACTCGGCCATTGGCCAAGTGAACCCTCAGCCGGCCATGCAGTTCACTCGGCCAATGGCCGAGTGAACCTCTCAAGCAGTTCACTCGGCCATTGGCCGAGTGAACCCTCAGCCGGCCATGCACTTCACTCGGCCAATGGCCGAGTGAACCTCCCAAACAGTTCACTCGGCCATTGGCCGAGTGAACCTTCAGCCGGCCATGCACTTCACTCGGCCAATGGCCGACCCAAGAAGCTCACTCGGCCAAGGGGTTCTCCAAACACCCCTTGGTCGCCTATAAATAGAGAGGCCCGTCCTCTCCCAAAGGTAATCCATTTTTGAGTCCCGAAACGTTGTCGAACTCATACTTCACTCATTTCGCTCATCTTTGGCCTCTCACCACCTCTAAAACCTCTATACTCCACCTCAATCCTACTAATGTTGAGCGTCGGAGAGGTAAACAGAGGCACCCCCTCTGTTTTCCCTTCCTAGTTCACCTGTTCTTTCTTCCTTTTCAGGTACTTGGACGAACTCAAGGGACATTCACAACTAAGGGACGACTTGGGATACCAAGTCCGACACGCTCGAGCCGAAGTGAGACCACTTGGTCTGGCCTTGGGTCTAACCACTTTGGGCTCCTAAATTGTCACGACCCGCGGCAGAGATCTTCGTATCTTACTTAACATAAATAAAATTCATAAAAACTTTGGTGGAAGCGCTTCCAGAAAACATTTTCTAAAAAAACTTTTAAACTATTTACATAAACGTCTCAAAAATATGGGCGAATTTTTCGTTTTTCTTAAAACATACTATTTAAAACTTTACAAACAAAAGACTCGTCTTTTAAAAACAAAATAGACTCATTCGCCCTTGACTTAGCCACAGGTCGGCAGCCGTACATACACACGCCTACTTACTTACCGGTTTCGCTGATGCTCTGCTCAGTCTTCTTTAGCCTTTCCTTTATCTACAATATCAAGATAATAACTGTGAGTCGAAAGACTCAGTAAGCGGATATCTACATATCTAATGCGCAATGCACATAACACATAAACAATACATAACATGAGATCATATCTTTTCATAACTTGCGGAAGTATCGGCTTAGGTCCCGATAAATCCACCTTAGTTGAGAATCAATCGGCTTAGGTCCCGATAGATTCATCCTGCTTAGGAATCACTCAGCTTAGGTCCCGAGAGATTTCCTCTTACTTAAGAATTCACCAGCTTAGGTCCCGGTGATTCACATCATAACATACTTTTATCATAATCTATGGAATTACCAGCTTAGGTCCCGGTAACTCCTCTTACTTGAGAATATGCCAGCTTAGGTCCCGGCAATTCCCATCATACAATACATTTCCTGCTCGGGATCCCTTAATGATATCCGCACGACACATGTCTTATTGGCGCCAGACAGGAGGGTGCACAGTCTCCTGCCTAATCCCCATGTGGTACCAGCACGAAGCATAATAGGTACCTGCTAACAAGGGGTATATGTCGGAGGCGGTACCATTCTATGTTTTCTCTTTAATTAACTTAACATGAGAGACTGCTTAATTCGGGTTTAATCCCGATCTTACCATATATTCTTTTCGCTTATTAACTCGTGACTTATAAGATCTTGAGATGCGACTCCCAAAGATCCTATCATAATATTCTCGCTTTTGAATACGAGTCTTAACTTCAGTCTCTCATAATCCAGTTCACTAGGACTGGATCTCTGGAAGGTGGCTAACTGAACACATAGCAAAGGCTCGGGTTCCTAGTCACCTCTAGCCATTTTTGTTAGCCGGACTAATTCCGTTTCCCAATTCTTTAGCTGCTTAAAGCCCTTAATCTTGATAGTGAATTGTCTTTTGGTTTATCTTACTCTTGCTTACTAGAAAGCATATAGAAAATGCACGTACAATATATGTATATATATATATAAAGATATATATAATATTTCTTGATATTGTAGGTGCCTATAATCCACTTACTCGGATAACGATTCTTTCGAATCCTGAGATCTTCTCTTCCAGATAAAAGGGTTCTTCTTAACTTCACGTATAACCCAGTCCTTGTAAGCTTCTCCTGCTAATCCTTATAGCAATCTGGACGTATCTATGGAAGAGAAAGATCGAACATCGAGCATACTCAGTATCTCGTCCATTGATCTACTAACGTACACACTTCTACTAAAAGAAAGCTCATAAGGAACGTATTCAAAACATCCTCCTAGTCACGCTACTCAGGGCGTCTAAAAAAACAAACATCAGGGAATACATGACAGAACAGAGACGGGAAAGAATCGATGCCTAAGAACAAGGCCTTAACAACTTCCCTGATCTAGGCTAAGAAACGCCCCGCTATTCGACCACCTATTCTTTTGACGGGACAAAGCCCATTGCTTAGGATAGGTTCCCGAAGGTCGAAACTAAAAGAAAAGAACGTATAAAGAAACTCTTACTAACAATCTATAGAATACGTAAGTTATATGAAAATAACTCAAACCGACACTTCTCAAATGTGGTTTAGAAAATATTTTATGACTTGTCTCTTTTTATTGACAAGTTATACCGTTTGAGAACGTAAATAAAACATTTCTCGTTGATATTCTTTTTCCAAATTAAAAGAGTCGAGCTTATAGTCAAACTCGATTTTTAATACATAATTAAGATAAATATACTAAATAATTACGTGAATAATCAACGAGTTTAATAATGATACATATTAATTATTTTTTCTTAACGACTTACATAAAACGAGCTCGATTATAAAACATACTAATTATAACGTATTAATTCTTGATAATAATAACGTACTAATTTTAACGGTTCAAACGAAACCAACTTGGAAAATAAAACCATTGTCAAAACAATAAAACATAACAACACTATACATAAAATATAATAACGCACTAACTCCGAGCACTCATACAATCCATCAAAACTTCGCAACTAACTAAAAGAAAAACTACTTCACTACGTCTTAGACTCGAGTCGGAACTCGGGAAATTTCGACTCGCTAACACCGGGCAGAGACTGCCATAAACAGCCCCCTGAGAGCTGCCACAGCGTCGCTGCCATCCCCGGCCCAACAGCTCGTCCCAACTGAGCCGATGAACCTCGCTGACCAGCCCCACTCCGTCGTCACTCGCGCAACAGCTCCGCCAACCTTCGGACAGCCTCTTCGCCATCCCGAGCCGCTGCCCCGAGACCTGTTCAGCCCACCTAAAACGAGCCTAGACTCTCAACAGATATAACTCACACGCACAACAACGAAACAACCGTTAACTCCTATTCTCAAACTAGAAAAACAACGTCAAGCTCAGAATCACGTCCCAAAAATCAAGATCAAACACACGGCCAGAACCATTCTACACGGCCAAGACCAAAACCACACCCAAACCCGTCCAAAACCAAGAACACCACCATAATCAGAGGAATCATTACCGAAATCCTAACTCACAACCAAAAGCCCCAATTCCAAATAACAGAACCCTAAATCAGATTCAATTAAAATTGGGGTAAAGAATCCCTTTACCTAGCTTGAAGAACCGAATCACCCAGATGAAATCCCTCCTCCTATCACCGGCGATTCCTCTCAGTCCGGCGTCCTCGGCGGCGCTCGCTCCTTCTCGTCCGCGCGCAGGTGGCGCTAGGGCTCGGTGGCTGGCTGGATGGCGCGCGCGTAGGGCTGGGGTCTCGGGCTGGTGCTGGTGGTCACGCGTCCTCTCCCTCGGTCGCTCTCCTTCTCAGTCTCGCTCACTCGCTCTCAAGCTCTCTTCTGCTCTCTCTCGGCCTTTCTCTTCCCCGAGCTCTCTCTCTCTCCCTCGGTCTCTCACTATTTCTCTTCTCTTCTTCTGTTCTTCCTCTTTTTTTTTCCCGTGGGTTTGTTTATTTCGGCTGGAGAGACTTAATAGCAAAGTAAATGATGAAGATAAGTGTTGGGTTGGCAAGGATAGAAGCGTGACACATGTGTGATGACGAGGCAAGGCTTAAGAATTATCCTTTTATTCTCAAACCAATTTCTTTTTCTTGATTTCTTTCAAATGGGTCCCTTAAAATTGTTACAACCACGTCATTTTCATATAATTATTTAATTAAATCCATCACCGAACGGATTATAATTATATGATTCGAACCGAGAATTTTCTCGTTCGTTCTCGAATAATTTAAATATATTTAAGGTTTCTCGGAATTAATTCTCATCCTTGAGAATTTATTTCTTAAATTAATTTCCGGAATGTTTCCTCGGAATTAATTTATTAATCGAGTTAAACTCGATAATTCCTTTACTCATTCCGAGATTTCCCATAACCTTAACATATTTAAAATTAATTCGATAAATCCATTGAAATATAACCCACTCGAGAATTTAGTTGTAACAACGGAAACTTGCTTATTATCTCCAAATACGAGTGACGCAGAAACTTGTCCTGACATAAATGGTTGTCCAAAAAACAGCGACAACATTTTGGCGCTAGAAGGAGGGGATCTCTCGACCTTGGCGACGCATTCCCTCTACCATTCTTCTTCATCCTTCAACGGCAAAACTCTCGATAGATGAGTCAATTGCCCGTCACCTCTGCGGCCGACCGAACGACGAGCTCGAGATACGGCCTCCGAGGCCTCGCGCACCGTCTAGGAGGGCAACCTCGTGACAACGAGAGCCAGCCCCAAGACTCGGCGAATGACCCCGAGGCCGTGGTCCGAGAGGACGCGGCTCGAGGGCTCGTCGAGCTCCTAAACCGTCTCGGCGTCGATGGCGCACTCATCACCGATCTCCTCGGCCTTGGCATCGAGGATGATGCCAACCACGACGAGAAGGTCCACGACTATGTGGCGAAATCGAGAATCCACCACGCTATTCACGAAAGGGGACGCACACGCACGCTTCCAAGGGGACACCCTCGGGCGACCGCGTCGAGACGTCAACTTTCTAATGAGCACTAAATATATTTATATTTTTTGTTATCGTTATCTCGCCGTCATTAAAAAAAACTTCCTTTTTGAGGGTTGCATAACCAACCATTCATGATTGACCCGACAGACCTTTTAGGCTAAAAATATCTAAATACCAAATTCGCCCTCGCACGCGCCCTCGAGGGGACACCCTCGGGCGACCACGTCAAGGTGTCAAGTATCGAGTAATGCTCGGGGACGCTCGACCTCTCGGTTCCGAAAGGGACGCTCCAAGCTCACCATCCGCGTCCAAAACCCCCGGGGAGATGACGACGTCAATGGCCATGGCGTCTGTCGAGGACGTCACTCGAATGACGTATCCTCGCCTAAAGTGATAGGGACGGCCACCGGAGACTTGAGAGATCACCTCAATTCCCTTCGGGAATCTCACGGGAGCGACTTGAGAGAAAAACTCAACGCCTAACGCGGGATCGAGAGAGAAGTCATCTTGGGACATCAACCACCCAACGTTGCTGGCCGTGCATCCAACAAGAAGCGCGCCGCCACACTCGTGGCACCGGCCACCGGTCTCGGCTCGCGAAGGAAGAGGCTTAGAAACGGTCGAGTCCCTAATGACCATCCTTCTCCGGCCCCGAAGCAATCCTTCGTCCCACTCAACACGACGCCCGGCCGGATCCTGAGCTTACACAGGGAGAAGCTAGGATCTCCGCCCCCGTTGAAGACGGACCCCGCGACGAGGGACAGAAGCAAGTGATGCGAATATCACCAGGATCACGGACACGTGACAATCGAATGCTACCAGCTTAGGAAGCGAATTGATTCCCTGATCCGAGGTGGGCATCTCAAAGAGTTCATCACATTCACTAGCAAGGTGACCCCGACCGAGCAACCGACTTGTCAAAAGGGAGAATCCTCTAGCACAAAGACAATGAGATGATGAGCACTGTCTAACACGTGCCTAGCATTCACGGCCACGACCGACACAACTTTCGTCATTGAATTCGCGCTTGAACTTATTGTCATTTTATATAAGACATGTAATTTCCCTTTTCCTAAAGAGGCCATGTGCCAAGACAAGCTGTAACAACATTTTCATTCCAATAAAAGTTGTTCTACAAGTTGTGACATCCTATTGTATATCTCCCACTCGAGAGTTTCTTGGTCTCCGCCTCACGAACACAAGAAACTCGGGGGGCTAACTAATGGGGAACGATACTCGATGAAACCCTCAAAAACAAAAAACAAAAAACAAAAACAAAAGTATAACGAAGTCTCAAGGGGCCGATGGTCAGGCCGGATATCCCAAAGAGAAATAATCAACACTACACATTACTCCTCGAGTTGAGTTCACTCCTCGAGTTGAGTTTCGAGTCCACGAGTCGATCGACAAGTCCTCGTGCCGACTTTACACGTAACTCCTCGAGTTGAGATCACTCCTCGAGTTGAGTTTCGAGTCCACGAGTCGATCGACAAGTCCTCGTGCAGACCCTACACCTGACTCCTCGAGTTGAGATCACTCCTCGAGTTGAGTTTCGAGTCCACGAGTCGATCGACAAGTCCTCGTGCAGACCCTACACCTGACTCCTCGATTTGAGTTCACTCCTCGAGTTGAGTTCACTCCTCGAGTTGGGTTCACTCCTCGAGTTGGGTTCACTCCTCGAGTTGAGTTCACTCCTCGAGTTGAGTTCACTCCTCGAGTTGAGTTCACTCCTCGAGTTGAGTTCATTCCTCGAGGCGAGTGACGAGTCCACGAGTCGACAAACTACTCCTCGTGCCGACTCTACATTTCTCCTCGAGTTGAGTTCACTCCTCGAGTTGAGTTCATTCCTCGAGGCGAGTGACGATTCCACGAGTCGAAAAACTACTCCTCGTGCCGACTCTACATTTCTCCTCGAGTTGAGTTCACTCCTCGAGTTCAGTTTACTCCTCGAGTTGAGTTCACTCCTCGAGTCGAGTGACGAGTCCACGAGTCGACAAACTACTCCTCGTGCCGACTCTACATTTCTCCTCGAGTTGAGTTCATTCCTCGAGTCGAGTACCGAGTCCACGAGTTGACAAGCTACCCCTCGTGCCGACTCTACATTTCTCCTCGAGTCACGTCACAAACCCATGTGTCGACTTACGAATCCTCATGTCAAACATACGCGACTTCTTGAGTCATCAGTCAACGATAGACTCACAGGATTCAATGATAAATCTAAATGCTCTCACAAGCAGCGAAAATCGCCCCTAAACGGTAAACCAAAATCTGCTCCACGACGCTCTCGTGAGAGAAAGAATGGGCCAATTGAGTCCCCAAGTGTGACGTGCGCGCCATGGCGTCGCATTCACAAGGGTACAAGACTCGACCCAAGAGACGCAACCCGAAAACGCGACCAGTCACTAAGGTGCCGCACTCGCCGGGGGATCAAGTCTACACCTAACCCCACCTATCACACGACACGCGCACCAAAGGGTGCCACGCTCGTGAGGTGGAATGGCCACACAAAAGTGGCACCGCGCTCGCCGCCCAGCTCGTGAGCCGAAAGGCAGCGAGTCGCAAATGGGTTTCAAAGGCTTGCGTCCGCCGGGCGTACCTGGTCTAGCCAGCGTCCACGGGAAACATGGCCACACAAATGTGGCACCGCGCTCGCCGCCCGGCTCGTGAGCCGAAAGGCAGCGAGTCACAAATGGGTTTCAAAGGCTTGCGTCCGCCGGACGTACCTGGTCTAGCCAGCGTCCACGGGAAACCTGGCCACACAAATGTGGCACCGCGCTCGCCGCCCAGCTCGTGAGCCGAAAGGCAGCGAGTCACAAATGGGTTTCAAAGGTTTGCGTCCGCCGGACGTACCTGGTCTAGCCAGCGTCCACGGGAAACCTGGTCACGCAAATGTGGCACCGCGCTCGCCGCCCAGCTCGTGCGCCAATGGGCAGCGAGTTACAAATGGGTTTCAAAGGCCTGCGCCCGCCGGACATAACTGGTCTAGCCAGCGTCCACGGAAAACCCGTTCACACCAACGTGACACCAAGGCCCCCCGAGGCCCAAGCCGTGCAAATCGATTACGCCTTCATTGGTAGGTCGAGAAAATAAGTCGCGCACCACCAACAAAGCCGTGCAAATCGATCACGCCTTCATTGGTAGGTCGGGAAAATAAGCCGTGCACGATAAGGCCGTGCAAATCGATCGCGCCTTCACTGGTAGGTCGAGAAAATAAGCCACCCACCATCAAGCCGTGCAAATCGATTACGCCTTCGTTGGTAAATCGAGAAAATAAGCCACGCATTGCCAAGTCGCGCAAATCGATTACGCCCCCATCGGCAAATCGAGAAAATAAGACGCTCACCGAAAAAACCATGCGAGTCGACTACGATAGTATGTCGAGAACATAAGACACGCAAAACGAAAGACATCGAAAGCCGTCACTCGCGACGCATAAAAGCCATCCTTCGCGACGCACAAAAGCCGTCCCTCGTGACGTACAAAGGCCGTCCCTCATGACGCACAAAAGTCGTCCCTCGCGACGCATAAAAGCCGCCCCTCGCGACGCACAAAAGCCGTCCCTCGCGACGCACCAAAAGCCCTTTCGTGGCAGGCTCACAAGCCCGAGGGTGTTTGTCCCAAGTCCGCACGTCAGCGGAAGTACTGAGTTTCCACTCGACCCACGCTCGACCAGAAACTCGGGGGGCTAATGTTGTCAGCCCGTCTCGGACCGACGAGGACAAATGCGTCACTTCGACCCACGCGACCGGCGCGAGGCCTCGGGCGGCGAAGCCTTGCCTCAGCCATTGGCCGACCCAACCCAATGGCCGACCCAAGGTTCAGCCGGCCGATGGCCGGCCATGTGCTCAGCTGGCCCATGGCCGGTCCAAGGGTCAGCCGACCCACGGCCGGCCATATGCTCAGCCGGCCATGCAGTTCACTCGGCCAATGGCCGAGTGAACCTCTTAAGCAGTTCACTCGGCCATTGGCCGAGTGAACCCTCAGCCGGCCATGCAGTTCACTCGGCCAATGGCCGAGTGAACCTCTCAAGTAGTTCACTCGGCCATTGGCCGAGTGAACCTTCAGCCGGCCATGCAGTTCACTCGGCCAATGGCCGAGTGAACCTCCCAACCCAAGAAGCTCACTCGGCCAAGGGGTTCTCCAAACACCCCTTGGTCGCCTATAAATAGAGAGGTCTGTCCTCTCCCAAAGGTAATCCATTTTTGAGTCCCAAAACGCTGTCGAACTCATACTTCACTCGTTTCGCTCATCTTTGGCCTCTCACCACCTCTAAAACCTCTATACTCCACCTCAATCCTACTAATGTTGAGCGTCGGAGAGGTAAACAGAGGCACCCCCTCTGTTTTCCCTTCCTAGTTCACCTGTTCTTTCTTCCTTTTCAGGTACTTGGACGAACTCAAGGGACATTCACAGCTAAGGGACGACTTGGGATACCAAGTCCGACACGCTCGAGCCGAAGTGAGACCACTTGGTCTGGCCTTGGGTCTAACCACTTTGGGCTCCTAAATGGTTGTCCGAAAAACAGCGACAACACTTATAGTGGTAGTGATGTAGATACTCAACCTTGTTACATTTTCCCTCTTGCAAAGCAACATCGTTTACCCTTTCATTATGCAAATAATCTCTCTGAATCTTGTTTTGACCTGGTTCATTGTGACATATGGGGACCATATAAAGTTCCTTCTCGTCTTGGACACAGATTTTTCTTGACCATTGTTGATGATTGTACACGTTTCTGTTGGACTTTCTTAATGAAGCATAAGTCTGATGTTCACACCATCATTCCTCGTTTTTGTGCTTATGTTTCTAATCACTTTTCTATCACCATTAAGAATTTTAGATCTGACAATGCTCATGAGCTTCTTTTTGCAGATTATTTTTCCAAACAAGGAATTATACATCAATTCTCCTGTGCTGAGACTCCACAACAGAATTCTGTTGTGGAAAGAAAACATCAACATTTACTCAATGTAGCAAGATCCCTTTTGTTTCAATCACAGCTTCCTATATCTTTTTGGAGTGATTGGGTTTTGACTGCTACTTACATTATTAACAGAATTCCTTCACCTGTTTTATCTTCTAAAAGCCCTTATGAGCTTTTATACAAAAAGGAGGTTGATTATATTCACCTGCGAGTTTTTGGATGTCTTTGTTTTGCTTCTACATTGCAGGCACACAGGACAAAGTTTGAACCAAGAGCCACGAAATGTGTTTTATTGGGTTATCCTCAGGGTGTCAATGGATATAAACTCTTGGATATTAATACTATGGAAGTATTTCTATCAAGAGATGTTGTTTTTTATGAAAACCTTTTTCCTTTTCATGATATCATTGACAAGGATGCTATTAAAGATCCTTTTGATGATTGTCCTATTCCTAACCTTGTTTCCAATTTTATTCCTGCACCATCTAGGACTAATATGATCAATGACACATGACATGATGATGATTTACCTGATCCACACATCTCTTCCTCTACTCTTGAGGTACCTATCATTGACACAGTGTTAGATGTTCACATCTCTCAACATTCCACATAAACAAATGTACCTACAAGGAGATCTGTTAGACGTCCTGTACAACCTCATTATCTGCAAGAATACCATTGCAATCTCATAAAATCAGGTGCACATTTTACTTCTAAACACACACTTGATAATGTATTAAGTTATGAGAATTTGTCTATGCCTTTCAGAGATTTTGTGTTGTCTGTTTCTCTGCACAGTGCTCCACAATTCTATCATGTGGCTGTCAAAGATAAAGAGTGGCGAGATGCAATGAATGAAGAGATTGAGGCCATGCATAACAACAACACTTGGACAGTTATGCCTCTTCCTGAAAACAAAACAGCTATAGGCTGTAGATGGATCTACACCAACAAGCTTCACTCAGATGGATCTTTAGCCAGAAGAAAGGCACGTCTAGTTGCAAAGGGCTACACACAAAAAGAGGGAGTTGACTTTGTTGACACTTTTTCTCCTGTAGCTAAATTGGTTTCAGTCAAAGTTTTGCTTAAGCTTAGCCTCTTCACAAAACTGGTTTCTTTCTCAACTAGATATTAGTAATGCCTTTCTAAATGGTGATCTTTATGAGGAAGTATATATGGAATTACCTATAGGGTATATGAAACAGGAGGAGAACAAGATTCATGGTTCCAAGTTTGTTTGCAAGCTTCATAAATCTATTTATGGGCTTAAGCAGGCTTCGAGGCAATGGAATTTAAAATTTACAGAGTCCATGGTGCAAGCTGGGTTTACTCAATCCAGGTGTGATTATTCCTTGTACACTCGTGGTTCTGGTAACACTTTTGTGGTCATTTTACTGTATGTTGATGATATTATTGTGGCTGGTCCAAATAGACATGTGATTTCTGAAGTCAAGACCATGTTGAGCACCAACTTTAGGTTAAAGGATTTAGGTGACTTGAAATATTTTCTTGGTCTTGAGATTGCTCGATCTAAGACTGGTATTGTTATCAATCAAAGGCAATATGCCTTACAGATTTTGAGTGATGCAGGTTTTCTGGAATCCAAGCCAATAAAGACGCCTACGGATCCTAGAATACATTTATCTCGTACTGATGGTGATCTTTTATCTGATTCCACTATGTATAGGAGGCTAATAGGTCGCCTGTTATACTTGACCATTACACGGCCAGATGTTACATATGATGTTCATGCTTTGAGCCAGTTTGTACAAGCTCCTACCACTCTACATCTTCAAGCTGTTCATCACTTACTTCGTTATGTCAAGTCAAATCCGGGATTTGGCTAATTCTATCCTTCGACTTCTTCTACTCATATTAAAGCTTTTTCGGATGCTGATTGGGCTACTTGTCCAGATACTAGGAGATCAGTAACAGTATATTGTGTTTTTGTAGGCGATTCTTTGGTTGCGTGAAAGTCTAAGAAGCAGTCAACAGTTTCTAGAAGTTCTGCAGAGGCTGAGTATCGATCACTAGCAGCAGCAATGAGTGAAGTCATATGGATGCAACAACTGATGAGAGATTTCCAAGTATAGTTGGACTCCAATTCTGTGATTTATTGTGATAACCAGGCGGCTTTACACATTGCCTCAAATCCAATCTATCACGAGAGAACGAAGCACATAGAGATAGATCTTCATTTTGTCCGAGATCATATCCAGCGTGGCTTTGTGAAACTTCTCCCCATCAGAACTCATCAGATTGCAAATGTTTTTACCAAACCATTGGCTTCTCCAGCTATGCTTCATCTTATTTCCAAGATGAACTTGAAGAACATCTTCAGTTCACCTTGAGGAGGAGTATTGGAGCTGAGGGACTTTGGCTGGTTGTTTTCTCTTCGTTGGTTTTATTTAGCGTGTTTGCTAAGTCATCTGTTTTAATTTCTCTTTGTTTGTTTTTGTTGTCGTTTTAGTTTGAGGCTTTAATGAATTGCAATACGACTTGTCGTGTGGACATAGTTTATTGACGTTTGTTAAAGCTGATAGTTTTTGTATTTAAATACCTTTGTACTCTGGTTGTTTTGGGATCAATGAAACAATATTTTCTTTCATTCTTGGATCGGATTCTCAAATCCAATAATCATCAACCATGAATGCTTGACGAGAATATCAAATAACTGAGACCAATCAAATTTTGTTTTGAGAAAGGTGCCTAGCACATTTGAAAGCCCAGATGGCCACATATAAAATAAGCATAACTAATGGGAAAGGTGTCTACTTGAGCAAAAGTACCAAGAAAATGTATCTTAACTCGAATACATTAAGATTTCTAGGTGGCCACAGCGATAGAACAAGCCTAGCTTATGAGAAAAGCGACAGACTAAACCAAAGCGCCAATTAATCAAAGATTTCAGGCACATTAAATTGGCTTAGTATCTATTACATTTCTAGATTATGATAGATAGAAATCGGATTGGAGAAGTGGGGAAAAACTAACTCTCATCTCGAATGATTGAGAGTGAAAATGTTTTTTTTTTCCAATCTAATAAGAAAACTACAAGTATAAGGCTTTATATAGCCATGAGACATAAAGAAAATAAAGGAAAATACAATGAAAAAAAATAAAAGAAAAACAAAATATCATGCTTATCATTTAATAGACATAAACGACACCTATGAAATATTTGATGTCAAATACACCCCTGCAAGATGAACTTTCCAGAAAGTTCATCTTGGATTGGATTGAACTTGGATATCGGAGAAGACAACTCGAAGAAGACCTCAATCGTATGAATGAAGAAATGAATTGACTTTGTGAAGAACCAATCTCGTTTTGAGAAAAATTTCTCAGAGGCATTTTGTCAAACACTTTGAGTGCGCTAAGAAGAACAGTGTCAGAACATACTCCAAGAATCAACGTCATTGATACAAAGAACCAAAATGAGAGCAGGACAATGACACAAGACCAGGTATCGTCGTCGATGATCAGAGATACGCCGTCTTTGGGAACTCGGATCGACTCCGCTGTAAGAATGGCCGATTCGTCGCTGCTCTACCATTACCATGTCGTCCAAAACAATCTCCTCAGCACTCCCAACCTGGGAGGCGTTCGATGACGATGACGCAGAAGAAGTAGTGTCGACCTCGGAGGAACCGTCGTGAATGAGATCACGGCGACCTTTGCGTTCTCCATCCTCGTCGGAATTCCCTTCTTGAAATCAAATATGAAGGAGGTCTTCGACTCCTTCCTCTTGCCGTTTTCTTTTATTCCCCTGACGATCGACTGCGATAAGAATTGGGGCTTCGGCTCGGCGGCTTGTTCAACGAAGAAGAGGGATCGAATATCAGATGGTCTTTGAGCTCAAACGGCTTTGACGGAAGAACGACCTCGTCGTTCTCGGGCAGAGTAACAAGCTGTGACGGCATGGCTCTCCACAAGCGCTACAGCGATGACTGACGTAGCGAGCTCCAGGAATTCTCGGCGAGGAATCCCGACGCGGAGGTATTCGACTCGTCAGAGGCGATCGAGAGGCTTCACAACCGGATTTCGATGCTTCAAGTCGTGACGGAGCTTGCAGCAGCAGAGAGGAGCGAGGCGTTCAGAATCCCCAAACAGACGGTGATCTACGACTCGGAATCACTCTTGAAGGGCCGGCTCGCGAGGGACTGAGCTTTCCGGTGATCGCGAAGCCTCTGGTCGCAGATGGAACCTGAATCAAAGTCGCACAAGATGACGCTCGTGATGGAAGCGCGAGGCTCGGCGAGCTCAAGATCTTCTTGATGGCTAAGATCTCGCCGGTGTTGTGGCTGAAAGAAGAGGAAGCGAGGCCGTACATGCCTCTGCCGATGAGCTCGATTGGTGCGTACTTCTTGTCCACCTCGACTGTTACCGATGGGGAGATTGAGAATTTGGTACTACCTGTGAGCAAGAAAGACTCGTCTAGTCCTGTGAGCCAGTTGTACAGCTCAGAGATTGACGCTCATTTTCTCGAAGAGAATAGTACTGTTTTGTAATGTCCGACGAGGATCAGGATTTCATGTTGGGCTGCAACTCCGGTGATGTCGACAGAAGAGGACGATGGTGATGAAGATGATAAGCGGACCGGAGAGGTCGATTATGACAAGAATTTCTACGGTGAGATCGGTCGGAGAGGATCATGATGGGACTCGTCGGAAGAAGATCTTGAATGTTGATACGGCGGGACTCGCCGGAAGAAGATCTTGAAGCCTTGACATGGCGGGAAATCGTCGGAAGAAGATCTTGAATGTTGACACGGCGGGACTCGCCGGAAGAAGATTCTTGATGAATGACACGGCTTGAAATCGTCGATGATGAATCTTGATAAAAATCGCTCCGAATTTCCGATGCATCTCCGTCGATGAAGCCTTTTTGTCGATGAAGCGATGGAGAGAAGAACTTGAAATCGAGAAGAAGAGACGCTCAATATTCGAAGGTAAAAGGAAATCAACCTTCATGAAATTCCATCGAGCTTGTCGTCGGAGATCTATTCCGATCGTCGAGGAATCGGGGATGACGAAGTGGATTTCTCTAACCTAGAAATCGAATGCGGAATTTCGCTCTGATACCATATTACATTTTAGGTTAGGATAGATATAAATTGGATTTGAGAATTGGGGAAAAACTAACTCTCATCTTGAATGATTGAGAGTGAAAATGTTTTTCCAATCTAATGAGAAAAGTACAAGTATAACACTTTATATAGCCATGAGACATTAAGAAAATAAAGGAGAATACAATGAAAGAAATAAAATAAAAACAACATATCGTGCTTATCGTTTAATAGACATAAACGACACCTATGAAATATTTGATCTCTAATAATATCCACAATGTATATATTAAAAAAAAAAAATTAGCATGTATGTTCAACCATGAATCAAGAAAGTCATTGACGAGAAAGACAATGTAGAATGGATCAGGCATATACTTGCCGCGTAGCAAGAAGAAACTTCAAGGTTTTAAATTAAATTAATATTACTTATTTAATGTAGTCTATATATACGTATAATATGTGTGTATATGTCTGTGTGTATAGATAAAATAGGAGATATGGCAGAGATTGATGGTTTCAATAAAAACGCAAAAGAAAGCTTGTCCATGGGGAAAAAAAAAATCATAAAATAGACCCATCATATAAGAGAGCAACTTCAATGCAAGCAACAAAGTTGCTTTATTGCTTATGTGGTAAATCATGTCACTTTTTTTTTTACACATTAACCGTGTGGATCGTAATGATTATGGCAGTGGTGCCACTTTTTAGTACCGATGCCCACTATTTTTTATAATAATAAATTAATAAAATAATAAATACACCAATATTTTGAATAGAATGAGACCCGCTTCAATCATCTTTTGGTGATATCACCATTGGAGTGATTTTTATCCTAAGTTCTACAATTGATGATATGAATAAATAAATAAATAAAAAAATTTCTTTTATCATGTGTAAAAATTTGGCAACTTATGCATGGAGTTGATCTAAGATTGATGTGTAAAGATGATAGAAATTGGTCCCACTCTATTCAAAGTATTGGTGTGTTTATTATTTTATTAATTTTTTATTATAAAAAAAGTGGGCATCGGGGTGCTAGAAAGTGACACAATTGCCATAATCATTACAATCCACAATGCTAATGTGTAAAAAAAAAAAGTGACATGACATTGCCACATAAACAATAAAGCAACTTTGGGTGCTTGCATTGGAGTGGTTTTAAGAGGTGATGACAATAAAGAATTTGCATCGAGCGACAACCAACCAGTAATAACCAAAGATGATTTTCCAATATCCAGGATAAACGATATAGTGAATACTATATCCACGACAATCTACCTCAGAAACAAGGAAAGGAAATAAGGTAAACCTACTAGTACAAATTTGAATACAATTTCATAATATATTAAGTCTGAGCTCGTAGGTATGAGCACAAACACTTGAATGAAATTACAAACACATGAATGAAATTTCAAGAAAACATCTATGCTAATAAAGTAATTGCATCAAGACTGATTCCAAGTATAAGCTTGAAAGGTATGAGCACAGAGACTTTGATTGAAATTTCAAGAAATATCAAGCTAAGCTCATAAGGGAAAGAGCACAAAGACTTGAATAAAAATTCAAAGAAAGTCTAAGCTCGAAAGGTACGAGCACGAAGACTTGAATGAGAGTTCGATAAAATATTGTCTATACTCAAAAGCTAAGAGCAGAAAGATTTGGGTGAAATTTCGAAAAATACAAAGTCTAAACTCTGGAAGATATGAGCACAAAACTTGAATGAATTTTCAAGCAAATATCAAGTCTAAGCTCATCAGGTTCATACCGCAAAGACTTGATGCAATTTAAAATAAAATACCAAGTCTAAGCTAAGAAGGTACGAGGACAAAGATATGTAAGGAATTTCAATAAATATCAAGTCTGAGCAGGAAGGCTTGAATGAAATTTCTAAAAAAATATGCTCATAAGGTTAGATGGCAAAGACTTCAGTGAAATATTCCAAAAAAAAAAAAAAAAAAAAAAAAAAAAAAAAAAAAACCCACCAAGTTCAAGCTCAAAAGGTAAGAGCACAAAGACCCGTATGACATTTCAAAAAGTATCAAGTCCAAACTCATAAGTTTGCATGCAAGACTGAAATTATAGGCGATTTTCGTATAACCATTTGCAATTGTTTAGAAACTGCTTTTCGAGTAGAGACCCATGCTGATCCTTCATGAAAGAAGATAAAAGAACCCAAAAACCAGGAATTTGATAGGTGATGTTCATCGGCACAATACTAGCCCTGTAGCTGATAGGGACATTTCCTTAACTAGGACTAAATTAAGGGACATTTCCATTTTCCTATTTTTTCAAAAATTTACCAAACTAGGACTAATAAAAAAAAATTCGTTTTTTCGATGAGATGAGCGGGAAAATAGAAAGAAAGATAAAAAATAAGAGATTTTATTGGGGAAGATTGTAGGTTGGTAATTAGTATGATGGTATAATAGGTAGATTTTTGTGTATCTCTCATTTGACTTTTGTTTGACCGGTCCTAGTTTGGTAAATTTTTGAAAAAAAATAGGAAAATAGAATTTTACCTTAATTTAGTCCTACTTTTGGTAATTTTCCCAATTGTTGTTGATATGTTTGCCCAAACTACTAGCTTGAAGCTTCAAGGGAAGTACTGACACGAATCTTTTTGCTCAAGATTATGAGAGCCCAATCGTAGTGGTTGATAGTAATTCCTATATAGGTACGGCCCACCCTTTGATGATGTTTCTGCTTTGCAAAATTTGATGGCTGGAATTCTTCTCAACACAGCTTATTATAGTCCGATTTTACAAGCAAATAGAGTATTGATACAAACAAAAAGCCGTAGTCATTCTCATGCACCGGGTTAAATACAAACACGAAAATTCACATGAACAAACTACCTATGTCGAAAGGAAAGTCATTTGTATAACGTCAATTACTTCTTTTGAACGTTCTTTTACCATCCCGCTTGGGGGTGTCTTCATGGCGAACCGAATTTGGACAGCGCCGACTGAAACAGGGCCGAGAATTCACCGGACGTGCTTTGATCGTCGGCCTTGATCTTGATCTGAGCTTTGGAAGACGCCGTGTTGATCACGCACTCTACGAGAAATATGGACGGCTCTTCCGCTTTCTGGGCGAAAAAGAAGAACTTGAAGTTCGGGGATTGTCCGCCGGACGCAATGCACTGGATCGAATGGCTCTGCATATGCCGGAGGAGCACTTGCGGCGTTGTTAGAGCTCCGACTCCTAGCGGGCTCATTGAATAATCCTGAGACGAAGATACGGGCAATTGACGCCATTTCTGCTGGAAAGTGCCTGGATCGAGGACGGCTTTCAAGCTGAGCTTCAGAGGCGGCGGCGCTGAGGCCGGCTCGGGTGTTGCCGGTACGCCGAGACCAAGCAGATCGTCGATCGCGAAGCTTGTTGCGGGAGAAACGTTCGATGGAGCAGCGGGGGCGATGGCTGTTGTGCTTATCAGGTCTGGTTGTTTTTGCGGAGAAGCGATGGAGACTAGCGAGCTGTCGTATGAAGGAGCGCTATACGCGCCATTGTTACTGGGTCCTCGGGTTTCCTCTTTCTCTGAAGTGCTTAGAAGAAGGTCTTTATCGTTTGCTTCGACCCTGTGACCTGGAACAATTGTATCCGCCGATTCTGTTCCAATTGATAAGTTTCCGAGCTCGTCTGAGAACTCAAACGGACCCCGGTGTTCCTTGTCGGTGAACATGTAAGATGGCTGAAAGTGTGAAGTGTACAATAGTTAAGAAACCGTGAGTTATTGTAACCGGATGAAAAAAAACTCTATAAACAGAGATGCGAACTAAGAGCGTTAAAATTTCAGACATCTTGTTATAATGCATAATGGGTACAACCAATGTTCAAAATATCGGGATATATCGGTGATATATCGCCGATATATCGTTTTTTGAAGAGTCTCGGTAAAATATCCGTTGTAATCGTTATCGTTTTATAAATATCGGTAAAATATCGATGATATATCGACAAAATATCGTTTAGTTAAAAAATCCAAAATATCGACAAAATATCGTCCAAATTTGAAAATATCATTTTTTTTTATTTTTTATTTTTTTTATTTTTTATTTATTATTTCTTATTATTTATACATTTTACTTATTAATTTTACTTAGTATAATGATATTATCAATATTTCTTTATTTATATTTTATTATACATATAAATATATGTATGATACATAACGTATTATATATATAATATCTATACTAAATTACTAATAGACTAAATAATTAAATATATAATACTATTCTTTTTTTTATTATTTTAAAGAATATTTGTAATGTAGTAGAAAAAATATTACAATTTCTTTGAAAAAATATTTTATTACATTTTTTAATATTGAGAAAGTAATGTAAATATTAATAATGTATATCTATAAGAAAAAAGTTATAGCTTATAGGTATATTTTAAATTTGATTGTTTTATTAGAAATTTAAAAATATAAATAGTGGTACATATTTTATTATATTTTGTTATAAGATTTTTGTCGATATATCCGTCGATAATCGATATATCATCGATATATCACTGATATAATCGGTAGTCGGTATTAAAATTGTTATAGAATATCCGTCGATATATCCGTCGATACTCGATATATCCGTAAAATCAGAACCTCGGTATGGGTATCGGTATCGATATTTTGAACATTGGGTACAACTAGCCTGGTTACAAACTATTTGACCGAGAAGATTGCAGATCAATCTACAAATCAATATTCATAGCTAGTCTGATCATACAGATCCTAGTGCAACCACGAAAACAGCGTTGTGTGATAACACTGATGATAAGTGAACAAAACATGAAAATTTAAGGTCCGGTTTTATTTAAAAGGGTATAATTGGCAGAGAGTGTGCAAGTGGGAAAATAATGCAAAACACAATTTAACTCCTGGATTTGTGAATATACGGCAAGACTATACCATGATACAGATTTGAATATAAGCTAATAATTTGAAAGGGTTAAAAAAAGTTACCTTCTGATATATAACAGACAAACTGTTGAATTCATCAAAAACACGATCCTTGACTTCACTGCTCTGCGTATCGGCAAAGACGGAAACAGCTTGCTTTGGCGGATTAACCACGCGTTCAGCCACTGATACGTTGTGCTGCAAAAGCCTGTAGTAGAACAAGGCTCTATCGTGAACATCCTGCAACCAACTAAGACTTTTTACTAAACATTCCAAAGGAATTATTACCAAATTAATACTCGCACCATTTCAAGGTAACACATTCTATCGGGCACCTACCTGGTGAAAATCAGCCACCCCTGCAGCCAATGCAGCTCCTAATGCTTTCTGAGTCTCCGGCGGTCTTTTGAAAAAGCATTTCATCACTGCAGTTAGAAGATGTAAGCGGACCTGCACAATGGAAATACGGAAACCAATCGAGAGAGTCAATATTACCTAGCCATATTGATCAAACGATCAAGGATTAGACACCATTTGTCTATCTTCTATTAAATTATATAACATGTTGGGAGTGGTTGAAACTATAACTGAGTACCGATTGTTGCCAATTACTAGCGGCCAATATTGAGATATGGTAAGAAGCTTTTATAGACACGGTGATGAGTTGCCCAAATTTACCTCGGCAGAATGCTCTTCTTCCCAGTTTTCAATCAAACTCTCTAAAGCATAAGGTGCATCTTGCATGTCCTGAGAATATTCGCCCAACATCCATATAAGAGCTGATTTAGCCTTCGGTTCTTGAATGTTTTTACTGCTGATATTTCCAACAACTGCAATGCAATCATGACTCCACTGCGGGTATTTTCTCAGAAGATCTTTAACAAGGACCTACAAAGGAAAACTCAAATATTGTTTCAACCAGCCTGGTTGGTGCAGGGAAAACAAATATCTATTTTCTTCTTTCCACCACTTAAATTTGAGAGAGCTGTTCTTTCAAAATTGAATATATATATATATATATATATATATATATAGTACATGGAGTAATGTGATTAGCTGAGGTTAGCATGACGTGTAACTGATATTTAAATTTACCAGAGTTTCAGCAGTCACGTAGTCCTTTTCCATCTCCAGAAACTGAAGAAGCCGATCGACAATCGCATTCACGTCATATTGCTGCAGTGCTATTTTCCCAACAGCGCGAATAGACTCTCTTGCAATGGGAATATCAACGTTTGCAGCATATTCACATAATTCCGTCACTGCAAAGATCCAAGGTCATACATACACAAACTATTAATGAAAGCTTGAATGAATAACAGAAACAATTAAACGAGCTACCAGAATCACAAAGCAACAAGATTGTACCGCCATTGAGACAGTGTGTGCTTACCGATTTCGTAAGTGTTGCTCTCATTTGCTACTGCAGTAAGCATATCAAGCTTCAACTTTTTGACATAAGATGGCTCATTATATTGGCAATAAAAGTGTTTGTAGTCGGTGGAAAATATATATGGTGCACGCATCACCAAGAGATGAAGGTGGCTCAAAACGGCATAAGATTGCTCTGGACTTCCTGAACTCACTAGAGTTAATAGAGGGGCCTTAATGCGTTCATATACCTAAATAACACAAGTTACAAAAACGTTGAGGTAACACAAGAATAATGAATTCACCAAGTTTCCATGTCAACTAAAGCAACATCAACACCAACGATGATGGAGTCGGGTACATGAATCTCCCCCCCTGGAATCATACTCATGAATTCTTCCCTATCAAACGATTCGATAACTGCTATCTAGCTATAGCTAAAGAAAGAGTCACTAGAAAGCTTTGTGATCTGTCAACCATAGAACTCCATGATGAGCTAGTAATACAATAGTTTTTCTTACTTGCTAAGGTAAAAGAATATCATGGCGGAGAAAGAGCTAAAGAAGCTACCTGTTGATGAACATCAGCCATTGACAAAGTCAACTGCAAAAATAATTTCGTAGTCGCCAATACAACAGCACCATTTGCATGCTGAAGTCTATCTTCAAGAAGGTTCATCATGTCAAAAATTTCATTGCTATCTGCCGGTACATATTTAGATACCAATTCAAGCACAAGACATTGTGCCCATTCACTGAACTCCTTGATTCTGCATATAAAACACATCACAGAGTAAGCTATAGATCTCCAAAATTGAGAAATAAGTCATATCACAAACCAAAGTAACTCTTAACAGACAAGGGAAATTATTCCTTACCCCAAAATCTTTCTGAATACACCCATAATAATAATAAAGGTACAGAAGTTAATAAATCAACTACATAATTTAAAGTTCTGAACAACCCTTTGTTCACCCCAAATATTTTTGTAGCCAATAACACACTATATTCTTCAGAATAATAACCGCACATGAGTTGCAATTCTGGTGCATTCGAAGATGTTTCCTTTCAATCCACTCAACGACCATATAGTTTTAATTTATTATAACCTTCTTTCTCTACAACAGTCTCTCCTTCTATGGAAAAACTCTTCAAACTTGGCAAGATATAAGTTGATATATACACATATACATATACACAAATGTAGACCAAGAAATATAAATTTGTATAATCCATAACAAAGCATCATGAATATAGGGTACAACTATGATTCCCACTGACAACAGTCGAAATATTGCAAGAGTATTCTGTGAGACAGTATTCTGATTTGTATTTCTACAAATCACCAACATTGCTAAGCAGAAACTGCTCAGTCCTCCTTGGCTTCTGCATAGTGCCTACGGGTAAGGTCAGCGAGAATTTGGGTAGATCGGATTCTTGAAATTTTGGTGTTAAGGAAATACTGAGAAATTTGGGTACAAATAGGGTAGTTGAGGAAGTATGAGTTATGTATTGATTCATAGATTTTGACGACTAAATTATATATCTAGATATTCTTCCAAAAATCATACTTATGGAAAAACAGAAAAGCATGCATTGGTAAAGGGAAAATAAAATATATAAAAAAAAGGCTGATGGAAGTTTAACTTCACGATGAGATAGGAGAACATGCCTATTCAAAAAGTAGTACACGACTGGCTTGCTGAGTAGGGTTTCCCTGTCCTTCGATGCTTCCTCGGAGGTGGTTGCTTCAGCGCTCCAAATTTCTTGCAGCACAGACAAACAATTTGCAACAACCTGATGACCATGATACAAAAAGTTATTGACTACACTAAATAAAGTCGATTTCGTGAACCATCTTTTTACTACAAAATATACATAGTATAAGTGTAGGGGCTACAAATCAAACTAGAAAACAATACTTCAATTTACAAAAGAATTTATTGCTCCTCTAAAAGAAGTTACAAAACTTGATGACCTTAAATTGTTAGTAGGATAGTAGAATACCAAGTGGTATATTGAACTTCACTTCTTTGGACATATTAATTCTACAAACGTAGGATCATAGATAAACATTTCTTTATGAAACGAAACAAAGCCTCTCTAGTTGTTATGTGCTGTTAATGGTATAATATCATGATGCAATCACAATTCTTACTCTTATAAACAAGTGCAATAGAGAAAATAAATTTCATTTATCCCAGACATCACCGCACCTATTTTCTCACTGTTTTGAAGAACTGTTAGCAACAATAACGGAATTCTCAACCAGAAGTCCTAACCTGCATATCCGGGTCATTAAGCATCAAATGCTTAAGCGTAGCGGGAAAATCTTCATCAACACATGTTGAAGCCGAGATATGATACAACTTCAGAACTCCCATCACCGCAACCATCCTTACATAGGCGTTGTTGTCCTTCAAACCCGAACCCAACGGCCCAACCAAATACTCCACCAGATTTGCCACTCGCAGAGAGCACAGACTCCTCAAGGCGAGCCCGCGAATCATTGGGTCCTCGTCCTTGCAGTCTCTCTGCAGAAAGTTGATAGTCAACAACGCAAGATCGGGATTGACCTTCGCGTAATTCCCAACATAGAGGTAACACATCTTCTTCAGGACAATGTCCGACGCAGCCGAGCACATCACCATCTCCCCGAATAGAGCAGACACATCAATCCCGATCGTCATATAAGATATCACCTTCTTGAAAAGCTCTCGCTTCGAATCATCTACCCCAGGAGCTCGGCTCCCAGCCAGCTGTCTGAGCTGAGATTTTAGATCGGTAACTTCGCTTTTCCTATAGTTGATAACCAAATTCGGAACACATTTCAATAATTGTATCTAGCTCAAAGCTAAATTTCACGCTAACAAACAATGTAGGAACAGCTAAATAAACATCACATCAAAAACCTAATGCTTGACTAGCAATAAAAAAACAAGAAAATTAGAGCAAACATATCGAACCCCAATCATCACTACATCACAGCATCTTCATCAAAATCTATCTGCGCTATCTATGCATGAAAAGTAAAACCGAAATTCAACTACGTTTTCTTCCATTTCCTATCTATATATACACTATATTCGGATTCTTAGTAGCCAAACAGAGTGGTACAGCTAGAGACTGTGTGGACTTACCCGGAAGGTTGCGACGGCGACGGAGATCGGTTGGACTGAGCCGGCGGTGCCATGCCTGATCGGAACTTGAGATCGCGAAGGGATTTCGACTGTTAGACGTTGCTCAACGCGATCGGAGATCTGATCGAAGACGTGACCACGGAGATTCACAGGAGAGTTTGGTCTGGTCTGGTCTGTTAATAGCTAAATTAAACAAAAATGTATTATGGTAAAGTCTGATTGGTTGTTTTTCGGGCGTAGGATATACTACGGTGGACTCCACTCGTATTGATATTTGCTTAAACGACAGTCGTAGCAGTCTGAAAACAACTTGGGGTTTTGCCAATATACCCCTCTTTTCAAGTTTTGTTACTATACTCATGCTCTATTTTAATTATTTTTAAATCAATACTCCTTTTAATATTAAATTATATGTAAACGTATAATATTACTAAAAGAAAACACATGGAAATGAAAATAGCATAAAAAGTCTATCATCATAAAATTAATGACATGTAATGTCATACGTTTCTCCGGTGACAACAAATCTACAAATATATTTACGTATAGATCTAACAAAAATAAATAGAGAAATCGCCTAATTTGCCACCAAGTTCATAACATTTTCCCATTTTCCATCAAAATGCTAATTTTTCCCAAAATGCCACCATCTAGATGTCAACAGTTGACATCTAGATGGTGGCATTTTGGGAAAAATTAGCATTTTGATGGAAAATGGGAAAATGTTATGAACTTGGTGGCAAATTAGGCAATTTCTCAAATAAATATCTTTCCTTTTTTACTATTCATAAAATATCCAAGAGAAATTGTCTCATTTGTCACCAATTTCATAACATTTTCCCACTTTCTACCAAAAGACTAATTTGGCCCAAAATACGTCATCTATGTCAACAATGTTGACATCTAATAGTGAAAGACAAAAATAGATGTCAACATTCTTGACATAAATGGTGGCATTTTGGGCCAAATTAATCTTTTGGTAGAAAGTGAGAAAATGTTATGAAATTTGTGACAAATGAGACAATTTCTCAATATCCAATGACATTGGTTACACAAAAAATTATGATTCTTTTTCGTTATTATTTTAGTGTTTTGTGACCAACGTATCTTGTGGCATGTCATGTGTTTGGGATATCTGTTCTTACAATTCATATATGTGTCTAACAACTATCTCGACTGATAACAATAATCTTAAAAAAAAATATATCAGTCAAAGACTTTGTTTTGTTTATTATTTTGTACCACAACCATTATTATAAAAGAGTCGATTATGCTTCTGCGGATGCTGGCGTAGTCTGAGGTTGTGCCTGAGCCCCCGCAGTTACTGGCGTAGTCTGATCAGGTCGTCTTTGTGCTCTCACGAATGTAGTGGCTGGCTCAGTTTAGAGTGGATTCGGTCTCACGGATGTGGTGAGATCCTTGACCACGTATTAGAAGTCATGGATTGTGACATGTTGGGCATGTACTGAGCCTGAAAGTCGTGGATCTCTGACTTGAATGGGTGGCTATATGATGATGAACTAGAGTCGATATGAACACGAGCTGTGGTGGAGAGCAAATCTGCCATAGGGAATAAGGGACCTATCCCGGTTTCCTAGTCTCGTAGTTCCCCGAGAACGATGTTCATTGCTACCTCCTCCACATCATCGATGTTCAACTCCACACCTTACTCTGTCACGTGTCGTTTCATATCGTTAATTTGTGCGGTGATCTGATCCTTTACACATGTGAAAGTAAACAGTTACAAGATAAGTACATAAACAAGAATAAGTAATTAATATAAATGAATGTAAAAATACAACTTACATGTGCGACTTTTGCAGCCTTTGTCATCCAGGCACCGTTCGTGTGCTGGTGAAAGTGTGTTCACGAGTCCAGTGTGGAGCCCAAGCTACCATCTTGCCTTATCTGCAACTATTTATATATATATATATATATATATATATATATATATATATATATATAACGTGTTAATAATTAGTGAATATTATAATAAAAATTATTGAAGTTACAAGTTACGTTCAGCCAACGATGATGAGCGAAAGACATCGACCTTTGTCGGTTGACTGCCGTCTTTTGCTTCTGATTTTTCTTGTTGCGATAAGATATTTTCTGCAAAACTTAAAACAAGGTAATTCAGGAACGTAAAAGTTAACAAATTATATGAAACTATAACATTAAACTCTTCCGATTCAAACCTAGATATCGTCTTTTCCCGACCAACCTGATTGATAGCCCTTAGCATTTTTTTCCTTTGCAAAAACTCGTGACCTGCAAAAGGTAAGTCTGAAACGTCAGCTCAATTTCGACTTTGCATGATGAAAAATTTTCTTTGTATCGTTGATGATAGCAGCATTGATCCATACACGAAAGCAGTCTGCTGATTGTACCTCGCCACTCTCAACATCAGTGTACATAAATTGAAATCACTGAGGAGGCCACTCAAAATAACCACATGAGCCTGAGACGTTACTTATGACTATGAGGGGACGTGTTGTGGAATCTCTGAGCGGATAAGTCCCCCTAGGCAGCTTGAAAATGTGTCAGAGATAGGTAGTATACAAAATATGAGCTACTTCTTTAATTAAATGAAACTTTGGCTATTCTCTTAATATTAGTAAGTTGATTGAGCTAGTTAGCAAAATAGCCCTTCTAAGTGGGTATTTATAAGATTTGGCCTTAAAATGAGAAAAAGAAAAGAAAAGAGGGAACAAATGAAAATATACGTTCATCTTTAGATATCGTTTCGTTCATCGCCAGTAGCTCTCCGAAAGTAGACAGAACAGAACAATTAAAAGGGAAGAAAAAAGAAATGGCGCTCCTTCGGTTACCGAGAAGCCCCATATCCCTCATCGCCCAAACACCACTCTCCTTCCGATCCCATTTCTCAATTCTCTCAAAGCCCAACTCTCTCCGCACCAAAACCCCAACGAAACCCCGCGCCACTCTCTCGACCGCGGCGGAGCCCGCGGAGGCGGAGGCGGAGGCGTTCGAGCCGCCGGTGGTGAGCCAGCTGGAGCGGCTGTTCGTGCCGCCGGAGACGGACGTGAGCGGCGGCGTGGGAAGCGTGAGGGTTCTGAAGGGGTCGAACATCGTTCTGAGCCGGTACGCGAGGGACGCCCAGGTGGCTCAGGCCGAGTTCGTGAAGAGCAGCGTCAGCCCCGACGACTGCCCCGCCGACGGCCTCCCGGAGTTCGCCCTCGTCGGCCGCTCCAACGTCGGAAAATCCTCCCTCCTCAACTCCCTCGTCCGCCGGAAACGCCTCGCCCTGACCTCCAAGAAGCCCGGTCACTCACTCTGCCACGTGTCCCTTCTTGCTCGCTCATGATGACGATGACCTCCTTGTGTCTGACTGTTTATATGTTCTTTGCAGGCAAGACCCAGTGCATCAATCACTTCCGGATCAACGACAAGTGGTACTTGGTGGATTTGCCCGGATATGGGTACGAAAAAGATTAGATTTTCAATATATTCTGCTGCAAAGATTAATTTTTTTTTTTTCAATGTAATTTAATTTTGGAGTGATGAGTAAAACAGATACGCTTCAGCTCCGCATGTGAATCGGATGGATTGGGCAAAGTTTACGAAAGACTACTTCATCAACAGGTCAACGCTGGTCTCCGTCTTCCTTCTGATCGACGCCAGCATCCCCGCAAAGAAAATCGACCTCGAATACGCCAGCTGGCTTGGCCAGAATCAGGTACACTCTTTTTTTTTTCCGGCTATAACGATTCATTGAGGAGAGTGCAAATCAAAACCCCCCTCTACTTCGATGGAGAATAAAGCTTTGATGAGCTAAGAAAAATTGAGGGAAAAATGAAACGTAGAACATACGAGCGTTGTGTGACTAGAGTTTTTTTTTTTTTTGCGGGGGTTGGTATCAGATACCGATGACGTTGGTGTTCACAAAGTGCGATCGGCGGAAGAAGAAGAAGAACGGAGGCAAGAGGGCAGAGGAGAACGTGAACGATTTCCAAGAGCTCGTGCGAGGCTTCTTCGACGCAGCTCCACCGTGGATCATGACTAGCAGCGTCACCAATCAGGGCCGCGACGAAATCTTGCTCCACATGTCCCAGCTTCGCAACTACTGGCTCAACCACTAGTCCATTCTTCACTGCCTCCGCTTATTGTATAACTCATTAGTGTTTTCGAGTAGGTTTAGCTTACACAGCAGAGGTGTTATAAAAAAAAATTGTACTTCGCGGAACTTTTTTCCTTTTTGTGTGTGTTTATATCAGCAGCTTGTATTAGTTTTATGTCATGGAAGTATCAGAGGACGATAGGGGCTGATTCTGAAACATATTAAAATCCCATTAATTTTTTTTTCTTTCTGAAGACATTGCGTATCAGTGAAAGGATACTGAAAAGTTGCAGGCGAACGCAACAATATATACGTACAGAAGTGATTTTCCATTTATTGTTTTTCTATAGCGTTGTAGTTGTCCTTGAAAAGGCTAGTTAAAATGATATGGTTCGTACATGTCAACAGGCGGGGATAGCTCAGTTGGGAGAGCGTCAGACTGAAGATCTGAAGGTCGCGTGTTCGATCCACGCTCACCGCAATCATTTTTGTAACATTCCTTGACAGGTTACAAACGACAAAGTTAGAAGACACGGCGAGCTGAACCTAAACGACGTTCTTATAAATACTATTTGTCACTTTCACATTTATATATAATTTTATTACATGTGTACCGCTAAAAAGAATAGGATAACAGTGTCTAAATCCCAATAAAATAAGATTCTGGATAGACAAAAATGATTTTTTTTTTAGACGGTGAACATTATGCTGTTTTTTTAGTTTGTAATAAATTAAGATCCTGAATATGAGATTATGAGCACAATATATGAGAAACTTACCGTTATAAAAAAAAGAATACACAGCACTAATGTGATTTTTTACAGAAAGATGGCACTCATACTCAAAGGTAATGAAAATTCATTGATGTTTTTAGTGCACACTATTTTTTATTACTTTGATATTTTAACGAACGTGTGGAATTATGTGTGTTATATATTTTTGTTAAGCTTGTCACATTTGGTTGTGAGTTGTAGCCCACAACGTCGAATTTGTTAAGATTGTCTTAGTTGATGGTCGCAGGAGCAATAACCAAAGCTCCCGCCGTCGAGACGAACCCGACAACGAACAGGGCAACCCCCGAAAGAAAGTGAATAAGGGAGGTCAAATTTTCGATAGTCAACCCCCTACGTCTCAAAGGCCGCGTCTAGCGAGCAACTTCAGAGACTATTCACATTACACACCTTTGAACGCCCTGCTATCTCAACCATTCTTTCCTCAAATAAACTCGAAGGTGAAAATTACATCGACTGGAAACGTAACCTCGACATAGTCCTTACTGTTGACAAGCACAAATGGGTTCTCACCACCTCTTGTCCTCCCCAAACAAATGAAGATTCGACACAAGAGGAGAAAAACGCCTTGGCGGCTTGGCTTCGATCCGATGAGATTGCGAGGTGCTATATTTTGGCATCTATGGACAATGTGTTGCAACAACAACATCGTGACATCAAGACTGCCGCCGATATGCTCTACAATCTCCATGAGATGTTTGGAGGGCAATGACGTCAAGCAAGACAACAAGCGGTCCGACAGTTTATGAACTGTCGCATGAAGGCTGGAACTCCCGTTAGAGATCATATGATGCTGATCATTAGCTATCTAAACGAAATGGAGATCCTTTGATCTGAGATTGATGGGGAGACTAAAATAGACATGATCTTGGAAACTCTCCTCGAGTCTTTTGATACCTTCAAGCTGAACTACTCCATGAACAAGCTAGAGTACACAGTTACCGAGCTTATGAAGGAGCTTCACACCGCTGAGGGACTCACTAAGAAAAAAAGGACTCAATGAGAGGTACATGCTACTGCCTCCGCCTCTGGATCTAAGAAGAGACCTCGCAAGGCCGAGAAGAAGAACCAACCTAAGGTTCAAAAGAAGAAGAAGAAGAAGACGCCAAAGGCTCCTAAGGTGGACAAGTCTAATGACAAGTGCCACCACTGCAATGAGCCTAGTCACTGGCGTAGGAACTGTCATGCCTACCTCAAAACTAAGGAAAAAGATATTGTACTTGTTACCGAAGCTTGCTTAATAGCTGATAATGTATCATCGTGGATTATTGACTACGCTGCTACTAACCATATTTGCTGCTCCTTGACTGGTTTTAGGAAAATCAAAAGTTTAGAGGATGGTGACTTCTGCTTCAAGTGGGGTGATGGGAGCGTAGTGTCTGCGAAGGCTGTGGGATCCGTGACGCTGTCTTTTGAAGACCGCACTTTAAATTTGAATAATGTTTATTATGTTCCTTCCTTCAGGAAAAACCTAATATCTGTTGCTCAACTTTTTGAACAAGATTATTGTTTAAAGTTTATAAAGAATGGAATTCATATTTCTTTTTCAAATTCTTTTGTCACTGATGCATGTATGAATAATGGTCTTTTTTATATTTATCCTCAACCTCCTCTTTTAGACACTGAATTAGATATAGATCTAGTTAGGGAGCCAAAAAGGATCAAACTTTCTGATCCTTCCGATCTAACAAACTCAACATATATCTGCCACTTAAGACTTGGTCATATCAGTCTAGACAAGATTAAGAGACTTGTGAGGGACGGTCTACTCCAAGCCTCTGTAATAGGTTCACTACCTACTTGTGAATCTTGCATAGAAGGAAAAATGAATAAGCGACCTTTCTCCGATAAAGGTCAAAAAGCCACTGAGTTACTGGAACTAGTACATTCTGATGTATGTGGTCCGCTCAGTCAACAGGAACGTGGAGGATACGAATACTTCGTTACCTTCACTGATGATTACTCAAGATACGGTTTTGTCTATTTGCTCAAACACAAATCCGAGACCTTTAACGTATTTAAGGTCTTTAGGGCTTTAGTGGAAAAGAAAACTGGCAAACATATCAAAACTCTCTGATCTGATCGAGGAGGTGAGTATATGTCTGGAGAGTTCGATGACTTTCTTAAAGAAGAAGGTATTGCTTCTCAGCTTACCGCACCTGGCACACCTCAATAAAACGGAGTTTCATAGAGAAGAAACCGAACTCTTATGGAGATGGTTAGATCAATGATGAGTTACTCATCACTCCCTCTTTCCTTTTTGGAGATATGCCCTCGAAACAGCTGCATACATTCTGAACCAAGTTCCGTCTAAAACGGTTCCTGGTACTCCTTATGAACGATGGACTGGCCGTAAAGTAATCTTGGCCGCATCAAAATTTGGGGTTGCCCTGCACACGTGCTAAGGCAAAAGAGTAGCAAGTCGGCTAATAGGTCAGAATGGTGTCTGTTCGTTGGATATCCAAAGGAAACCAAAGATTTCACTTTCTATAGTCCCGAGGACGATAAGACTTTCGTTAGCACGAATGCTCGTTTCCTTGAGGAGGACTTTATGAAAGATGTAAAACCTAGAAGCAAGATTGTGCTTGAAGAAAAGTTGGGTGAGAAAGCTTCTACCTCATCTGTAAGAACTGTTCTTACCCCAACTGAAACACAATCTAACTCATCAGAACCTCGTCAACTAGTACTTCGACGTAGTGGGAGGGCTACTCAAAAGCTTGTTAGGTAAATGTCTTATGGAGACACTCTCGTAGCCGTCTCTGACATGGATGATTCTGTTTCCTATAGCCAAGCGATGGCTTGTTCTGAATCAAACCTTTTTCTTGACGCCATGAAAGTTGAAATGCACTCGATGTATGTCAAAAAATTATGGAAACTAGTAGACCTTCCTGAAGGGATTAAACCCATAGGGTGTAAGTGGATATACATGAAGAAAATGGGTCCGGATGGGAACGTCGAGACGTTCAAAGCACGACTTGTGGCTAAGGGTTATACCCAAAAGGAATGGATTGACTATGAAGAAACCTTCTTGCCATTCGCAATGCTTAAATCCATCCGCATACTTCTATCCATGGCTGCAGCTCTCGACTATGAGATCTGGAAAATAGATGTCAAGACTGCCTTTCTTGAATGGCAATCTTGACGAGCGCATTTATATGGCTTAACCAGACGGTTTCGTGGAAGAAGGTCAAGAGACCAAAGTTTGTGAGTTGCTAAAATCCATTTATGGATTAAAGCAAGCATCTAGGTCATGGAATATTAGATTCGATGAAACTGTGGAGTGATTCGGCTTTGAGAAGTCAATAGATGAGCCGTGTGTTTACAAGTTAATACACGAAGGCAAAGCTGTGCTTCTGGTACTATATGTCGATGATATATTACTCAAAGGTAATGATGTGGGTAAGTTATCAGAGGTTAAGGCCTGGCTAGCAATTCAATTCGATATGAAAGATCTAGGAGAAGCCGCGTATATTCTAGGGATCCAAATCTTTCGAGATCGAAAGAACCGGACTCTGTCGCTCTCTCAAGCATCTTATATTGATAAGGTGATGGATCGTTTCTCGATGCAAGAATCCAAGAAGGACCAAACACCCTTTAGGCATGGAGTCTCACTCTTTAAGGACCAGTCTCCCAAGACTGCAAAAGAGATTGAAGACATGAGAAAAATTCCTTACGCCTCAGCCGTAGGAAGTCTCATGTATGCTATGCTTTGCACTAGACTTGAAATCTGCTTCGTAGTTGGCGTAGTTAGCCATTTTAAATCCAACCCTGGACCCAAGCACTGGATTGATGTTAAACATGTTCTTAAGTATCTTCGAAGAACTAGGAACTTGATGCTTACATATTAAGGTACTGACCTGACTATGACGGGATATACCGACTCCGATTTTCAAGCAGATAAGGATTTCAGGAAATCCACTTCGGGATCTATGTTCATCCTTAATGGTGGAGCTGTTGTGTGGAGGAGTATTAAGCAATCTTGCATTGCTGACTCCACAATGGAAGCAGAATATGTGGCTGCTTGTGAAGTATCCAAGGAGGCTGTATGGCTTAGAAAATCCCTTCATTACTTGGAAGTCGTTCCAAACGTCGACGAGCCCATGACCCTTTATTGTGATAACAGTAGGGCTGTCGCTAACTCAAAGGAACCTCGAAGCCATAAGCGCTCTAATCATATTGAGAGGAAATACCATTTGATTCGAGAGATCGTGCAGCGCGGAGACGTGGTGGTGAAGAAGATCTCAACGGTGAACAACGTGACAGATCCATTCACCAAGGCCCTAGCGAACAAGGTCTTCGACCAACATCGGGAAACATTAGGCATGAAAGACTACTCACATCTTCTTTGAGTCAAGTGGGAGTTTGATGTCAATGGTGCCCACAAGAAGAGTAGTAGTGTCTATTTATGTACATTTGATGTAATAAAGTCTCACGAAGACTCTTGCTTGTAACTGCTTATTTATTAATAAAAGTTGAAACGTTCATTCATTCTTCCTTGTCTGTTTGAAGCTTTATGATAATCTATAGTCTATAGTCCTTAAACAAACCTAACAAGACATGAAGAGACAAATGTAGATTTGCATGAACAAACTCTTCATGGTTTGCTTAAAACGATATATTCGCAATCTAAGGATCAAATGACTATTGATCCCAGTACGATTGTTAGGAGAATCTATGATGTTTGGTTATGGGACATTGAGAGTTGGAGACTCTAGTTCTTCTAGGTATCTTCCGAAGGTACCGAATTGACCATTGCACTTCTAGAGACAGAATTGAACAAACCATTTAACCTCTTATGTCTCGAAGTCACTACGTATGAATTGCATCATGCTTACCTCAATCCTGAAATGAGACATGTAATTTCATAGCTTACATATTCTCATTTGAGAAAGTCAGAGTTCGGATTCACTATGTGATTCCGAACATGACCTATTGGTGAAGTACTAAGTTATGAAGATGTCATGAGTAACTTTGTGAAGCTCTCATAGATATGGAATTCATGTACAAGATTGCTAAACTGCAATGTATATCACCTCATGCTTTGTTCCTTGGAATGTGAATAAATGAACTGGCCAATGTCCAAATTGAGTCATGAATCTTTTGGATGAATCAATGTGACTTGTTATCTCCTCGTCAATACATTGTTTCTAACTTATTCACAAGCGACAAAGGAGTTGAGGAAATAACATATAGAATGGTAAAACGGTAATTTTGTAAATCCCTACTAGCTGATAATATTCATGAAGGGTAAACATAGATAATATTCAGTGGATCTACTCATCACAATTTAGTTGAATTCTTGAGTAGAAAATAAATTCATTTGAACCGAGAGATTCTCAGTGTTAACTCTTTAGTAGAGTCAGTTGACATTAAGCTAAACTTGGAAAAAGTTTGTTAACTTTTGAGTCCAAGTATGTTAGCTCAAGCTTTGTTCATTTGGATCCATGAGGTCACTGTCATAAATCATATCGAGTAGGAATAGTTAAACTAGAAGCTAAGTCAAAACAAGAACGAGACAAGTTTTACGAAAATTGTCTAAAGGGTAATTTTGTCTTTTTGGACATAGGATGAAATGAATGTCGATAAATTTTTTGACATTGTCATATGATGACATATTAACACTCGGCCATGATAAGATTTTGGGCCTTGAGGATTAATTTCATTTCATGGAATTTTACTTGAAAATTCTTAATGGGCCTTTCTTATGTTGTCATGAACAAGTGGAGAAAAAAAATCTAGAAACACCTTCTAGAAGCCCTATATGGCCGTCCAACATAGCAAAGAAAGGGGAATTATTTTGTTCATTGATGTATGAAGATACTTTCCAAAAGAAAAAGAGGAAACAAATTTCCTCTATGAGGAAAGTGGGGATCGGCCAAGGCAAAGAGAAGGCAAGCAAAAAAGGAAACAATTTTGCTTCTAGAAGGCTTACCTTTCACGTCCAAATGAGAGAAGGAAATAAGGAATATTTGCTCATGAATATGTGATATTCTATAGAAGAGGAAACTACCTTGTTGAAGGTAATTCCTCTCCTATAAATAGAGCCTTCATTCCTCTCATTTTATTCATCCCACATAAGTTAGAGATTGAGAGCTTCTCTCTCTAGACATTGTGGCCGCCCCTCTTTCTCTCTCTAGAACTCTCTTTTCGTTTTTGTTTTGGCACCTAGGTCCACATTTGACCTAGTGTTTTAGCTCTTCGACTCTTAGACTTGTACTTGAGTCATCGTGTTTAAAAGTGCCCACACACTAATTCCTTTCTTTTTCGAGTGATTCATGTGATAGAAACTTTCGCGGTTGCTCGAGTTTCCCGAAGAATGAAGAAAGACAAGCTGCGTGGGGAGACGAACGTTTCAACCTTCCTAAGGCTTCTCAACGTTCAAGCTTCACAAAAGTTAGTAAACGAGTAATAATCTTTAATAGTTTTAATTTAAATATAATCATGTGCTTGCTCTTTGTCTAGGTTAGTAAAATCGTTATACTTGTTTAAAAGAAAATTTTTAAATTCCGCCGCTTGCTCGAAGCGTTAAATCTTTTCTTAACCCTATATCAATTCCAACATATTTCGTATACAATATTAGATATTTAAATGTTGCATTAAAGCCGTCGTCCTACCAACAAAATCTTATAGTAAATGACATGTATTTGTTGAATTCCAACCTCTAGTGTGCCAACTACCCAAAAAAATTAATTGACCCAGGTTCTCTTACTCATATATAAAGCGAAGTAGTGAAGAACAATACAAATTTGACCATTCACGAATATTACGATATATACGTCATTCACGAATAATGTGCTCTTTTTTATAATTCTAAACATCAAAAAGAGCACATTTTTCGGGAATAACGTGGATATCGTCCACAGTTCTTCTATTCTTTTACCTAATCGAGCAGTAAATTAGTATCTCCTTTTTGTAGATTCATGTTTAATGATGTTTAGTTACTTGTTTGCGAGGCGTTTTTTCATGGTGACATGTTTGTAGTGACATGTTTGTAGCCATGATAACGTGTTTGTAACACGAGTAGTGACATGAGAACATATAGTGACAAGTTGTTCCGCTGCCTACATTTAAGTTGGTAGGTGGAATAAATTAAGTGAAATTTAAGTCTATTGTTGACATTTAATCCAAGTAGATGGAGTTGGTGGAATTTAATATCTCGGATTTGGTGGTTGGGTACTAACTTCAAAAATGAAAGAAGAAGAAAACCAAAGAAAACAAAACAAACAAAAAAATATCTTACTCCAAGAATGGAACCTAAAGAAAAATCTCTCATTCCACCATTAACTTCCCCCAAAAATCCCGACCACAACAACGAAGGCTTAACAGATTTAGTGGTTAACCGTTCGAGTAGGAGGGCAATTTTAATTGGGGAAACCGTGCTTCGAGAATTGCTAGGCCATAACTGGGAGACTAATTTGAAAGCCACCGGAGCTCTTCTGAAAGTATCAACTACGAGAGAGATAATTTTTGTTCCAAACTCTACCATTTCGCGAGAATTGTTTGGCGATAAGCCCGATATTCTCAATATCTCATGAATATGTACGTAACTGTTTTTCATTACCTATCTGTAATGAATGCTTTTTTATAAGCTGTATTTATGTGTAATTAGTGACATAGTGATGTCACTACGTCTTTGTCTAATTAGTGCCATGTTCAAGTTGAAGTTGTCATTAGTGACATGTTGATGTCACCACTTTCCTGTAATTAGTGACATATTAGAATCAATCCAGATGTATCTAGTGACTTGTTATAATCAATCCAGATGTAACTAGTGACATGTTATAATCAATCCCCTTGTAACTAGTGACATGTTATAATCAATCCCCTTGTAACTAGTGACATGTTATAATCAATCCTGATGTAACTACTGACGTTTTCTAGTAAGTACTAGTAACAACATGTTCTAAAAGACGATAGAAGAAAACCAATACAACTCCATATGTTCTCATAAGTTGGACCCCCAAATAAAAGAAGAAAACCAAAATGAAAGAAGACAAACAAATCCAACTCCATTTTACTAGTCACCGATACTCATTCATCAACCTCGGACTCGTAATTGTTCGCAACTTTGATTGCACCATGCCTGAAAAGTTCCATACACAGTTTTTTCCTATACATTGTCATATCTTCTTGATGCAATTCAGTCAGAGGCAAGCCGTGTGCAAGAAATTCTGCTGTTTTAAGGGCAAATATGCCACAATCACCACTGCAAACACACATGTTAGTATTTAAGTCAAAATTTTGAATTGTTTATGTTTCGAAAAATTATCCGTGCAGTTGTTGTGGCATGTAACCCGCATGAATGACTTGGAATGGTGTGGAGCTGGGATACACTTTAGAACGACCATCGTACACTCATTTGCACATGATGACAGGGATCAGTTCAGCCATTTGTGCGATCAACGGATGCACGTACTCTGTGTCACACGTAGTGAGTCATAAACGGTGAGGGTTTTTCCGGGGACGGAAACTACGACTAAGATCCAATGGTTGTTGTTGACGTTCACTGGAATGTAAACTATCTGAGCCTTGACCTAGGGCAGCAATGCATCTTTGTTGCGTTTCGGTGAAACAATCGTAATTATTACACCGCATTTCCTGGTCCAGTCGTAAGTGTCTATGTCCTCATGTTTATTCCATTCTGCATGAACCATACCAAGCCGGACGCTGAAAAACGTGTGCATGGCCGTGAATGGATTCACGATAACCCAAACCCTTCTTTCGGAGGTAATAGAAGGTCACATCCAAGTGCTGAAACAACATATTTACATGTCACTAATTTTTACATATACATGTCAATTCACTAATATTTACGTAAAAACATGCACTTACATCACCAGACAACCACTTAACCGGGGTCCAGAGCTGGTAGAACCAAGTCTTCGAACGTGTGTCAAACACCCGATAATTGAACCTCATGTGCAGCTTCTCGTGGATGGCGGCATACCCAGCATCATGTTTGGACCTTTTTTTTACGTAGTCATATATTGTAGCAGCAATCCAGTAGTTAAATTATACAAAAATGATGATGTATATCTTACCTCTTCAACCCTTTTTTCAACCACGTTGCCATGTCCTCCACATCAACATCCGAAGGCGCTGCCTTAGGCTCCGAGAGTGGATGCTTTGCCGGCTTCCTTACTCCGGTGGTGAATTTAGCGTAGACCTTCGGCACTGTAGGAGTGTATGGTTGTGGACTTCTCATAACCCTGTTCTTCACCTGTAAGATTAAATTTTCCATACAGCGAATGTCACAAACACATAAACATGTCAATAACTAAAGTACATGTCACTAAACAAGAAAGATGTCACTAATGTTCTAACATGTCACTAACGTAGATGTATGTCACTAAATGCAGAACATGTCACTAAGGCAGACTTAGGTCACTAGATTCATAATATGTCACTAAAGCCGAATTATGTCACTACAGACTAAACATGTCACTAAACCTCTTAGACGTCACTATAGGCATGCGATGTAAATCTCTATATATTATTCCCTATATTATTGCATAATTAAGTATTTTACCGGAGAGTCTGGAATGTTTATTATCTTCGAGGCTCCTTCACTCCGAGATGTTTTTGACGACTTATACGCACTAGACATGTAAGTCTCGAAGCACCGCTGCTCTTGAGAGTAAGAAGTCTGGCTATGGGTGACTTATGTGCAGGAATCTGAATTCTCACCATCCGCGTCAATGCCCGAAGACACAGACGAATTCGAATCCAGTTGGATTTATGACGATGAGGCTGGTTCGGTTGGAGATGCGGCATCAGTACATCCGCCGACAGCTGCTGGGATGGGATGCGCTTCTTCTTCTTCTGCATCATCTTCAACCGCATCTCCAACAGCAGAGTCTACGCTTCTTTGCTTTGCCTGCTTAGCCTCATCTCCGTCATCGTCATCATCGTCGGCATCGTCATCCTTTTTTCTTCTTCTTTGCAATCCCGGTCTTCTTTTTTCTTTTTCTTCCCATCTCCATCTTTCTCCTTTCATGTATCTTCTTCTTTATCGGTAGTGACATCGGTTGGGTCACTACTGACAGCATTTTTCTCACCGATGACAGCCTCTTCATCACCATTGACAACCTGTTTCTCACCGGTGAGAGAGTCTTTGTCACCGGCGGGGGTCTCGTTCTCCTCATTCTTTTCTTCTTCTTCTTTGTCAACTTTCTTTCTCTCTTCTTCTTCTTCTTCTTTCTCTTTCTCTTTTTCCTTCTCATAGGCTTCACTTTCACCTGCTTGTCGCCCTCCATCACCATGGTTGATTTTCTCTCTCAGCATGTTCTCTGCTCCTCCTCTCCTCATATTCTTTCTCTGCTACCTCCTCCAAAATCTTGTCCTTCGCCGCCTTCTTTGCCGAGCGCATGTCAAGATCCTCCAACACATGCTTTAGGTCCTGCGCAAGCGAACCTATGTGTTTTCGGATCTCCTCCAGCTCTACTCGCAGATAACCGACCTCATTCTCTAGGTTGGTCAATCGCTCCTGAAAAATCAGTTGTAAAATCTCTCACTCAACATGTCACGAATATTTCCAACAATGTCATTACCGTCTGAACATGTCACTAAAATTTACTTTCGAATTACGTACCTCGGTTTTTGTGTCACCCGACTTGGTTTTCTTCGAGGCAGGCGGCAAAACAAAATCTCGCGAAGGTTTGGAGGACTCGGGCTCCTCATCACCAGCCTTCTCGCTGCCAAGATCTCTGAATTCGACATCATCGAGCCCAATTCTTTGGATACCCCCCTCGATCACTTTGGAGTTCGAGGACCACTTCAACAACAAGGGATCCACAGAAGCATTGAAGACCGCGCAGAAACCTCGCTCTTGAAGTCTCGGGATACATTCGTACGCCCAGACCTACAGAGGATGTAAGAAACCAGGGAGATGTGGCTTCGACTTTGTCCATCGCTTCGTCTTTGCCTTCGTCACGAATGACCTCACTCTAGACATGAAGTAGTCCCACGCTACGTTGCCCCATGGGAAGTTGTTGAATGCGTCGGGATCATCTACCATCTTTATGTATGACGAAGTCGGCAATGGACTGGCCGGTTGGCCAGAGAGAATCACGTTGTATAAGAAATGGAGAAGTAGGAAGCGCTTTACGTCGCCCCATTCCTTGCTCGGCTCAATGAAAGCGGAGATATTTCCTCTTGAGGCAAGTGCCCCTTTTTGGAAAGTCTCGTCGAAGAGGCCTTTTTCAATTACGTCAGTGTACTCCATCTCCTTGCAGTTGTAATACTCGGCCAACTTCTACCCCATTATATCTGCGTAATGCTGCTTCGTGAACTCCCTAGGAGTTCCGCCAAGCTCGATAAGTAGCTTGTCGGCCGATTGAGGTTGTCCTTCGTAGTACCCGGTCCTCAACATCAGATTGCTAATTAGTTTCGAAGACCGGGTGATTATTGGCAGAGACAGAAAGCGTCCAAAACAAGATTCCTTGAACAAATCTATTTGATACTGTGTCATTACACAGTTCTTGGCAAAGTTATCCACATTCCCATGGAAGTTGAAGTTGTATTCGCCCATCTGGTCCTCGCTGACATAACGTTGCCATGACTGAACAGAAAAAAAAATCAGACAAACAATTACAATTCATCACGAAACACAAAACTTAAGCAATTATTTATTTTCGACTACTTAAACCATGTAACTAGTGACATAAATGTAACTAAATCAGGGATGTGATATAACTACAACTTGTCACTACAACTGTAAAATGTAACTACACGTCTAAATAAAGCATGTGATCAAACAGCATATCAAAAACAAAGAAACTGAAGTAATTCTTTTTGTTTTCTTTTCAACTTCTTAAAACAACTTATCCAGAATTCAAAAATTCCACTAAACCAGGGTGTGATATAAATACAACTTCTCATTGAAATTTTGACTACTTAAACCATGTAACTACTGACATAAATGTAACTAAACCAGGGATGTGATATAACTACAACTTGTCACTACAACTGTAAAATGTAACTACACGTCTAAATAAAGCTTGTGATCAAACACAAAGAAATTGAAGCAATTCTTTTTTTTTTTCCAACTTCTTATAACAACTTATCCATAATCCAGAAATTCTACTAAACCAGGGTGTGATATAAATACAACTTCTCACTAAAATTTTAACTTCTTAAACCATTTAATTACTGACATTAATGTAACTAAACCAGGGATGTGATATAACTACAACTTGTCATTACAACTGTAAAATGTAACTACACTAAAGCCTGTTACCAAATAACAGCTTTCACACATAAAAATTGAACTAAAGCAATAATTTATTTTCAAATTGTTAAAGAATGTAACTACAGACATAAGTGTCACTAAACAATGGTGTGATTTGACTAAAACTTGTCACTAAATTCATTTACTGTAACTACACGTCTCACTAAAGCCTGTAAAATGTAACTACAATAAACCATTCTATCCAGATTTAGTTACATCTTCGTCACTACTACTTTGGTAACTAACTAATACTTGACAATAAATATTAAACATGCAACTACAGTCTGAAATCTTTCGACATTTAGTTACACCTTTGTAACTAAATCTCTCTGTTATGTATTAATGCAAACTTCAACTTACCATTTCAACTGCATCTTCATCAATTTTCTCACTTTGCTTCACCCGTTTGGCAGGTGATTTCTTCGGCGATAGAGCCGATTTCCGCTTCTTTGACAGGTACAATTTCGCCGACACATTTCCACCCTTCTTTGGTAAAGGTGGTGTCTTGTTGGGGGACGATCGACTTGAACGACGGACTGATGACTTTGGGTTCTGGGTATCGGTCTTCCCAGACGAAGACATTTTGGAAAAATGGGTTGCGATCGGGAAAATTATATTTTAGGCAAAGGGGTTTTTGGGTATGGGTTCTGGGTAGCGATTTAGGCAAAGGGGTTTTTGGGTATCGGCCTTAGCACGGTTGGGTTCTGGGTAGCGGTTTAGGAGGAGGGGCGTGGGAGAGAAAGAAGAGGGAAGGTGGGACGGTTACCTTAGCAGACGGAAGGGTGGGTAACGGTTTAGGTTCTGGGTTACCTTAGCAAACGGAATGGTGGTTAACGGTTTAGGTTATGGGTAGCGGTTTAGGAGGAGGGGAGTGGGAGAGAAAGAAGAGGGAAGGTGGGACGGTTACCTTAGCAGACTGAATGGTGGGTGTGGGAGAGAAAGAGGGAACAGACGAGAAAGAGACCCCTGAAATGAAAAAAAAAGTTGGAGAGAAAGAGGGAACGGACGAGAGAGAGACCTGAAATGAAAAAAAAATAATATAAATCTCATATAAAAGGGGTATAATAGTATTAGCACATTTAGGAAAAAATAGAGGACTCCTAGTTTAGTCCTACTCTTGACAATTTACCAAAATAAAAAGAGGGAAATAATAACATAGGGGCGAATCGGTAATAACACATATGACACATATTCAAATGAGGATTCCTATATTAGTTTTGTGAGATATTTATAGGAAAATAGAAATCTGAAAAACAAACTCCTAGTTTTGGAAAATTCCCAAAAAAATATGAGATATCAATGTAAGCTGATCCAAGATGTAACTCGTAAGCCCAATTGCAAATGGATAAAAGATAAATTTTAGTAATGCGTAGTTTGCAATGCAATTTTTTTTTTTTTTTTGTTTTTTTTTTATCTCGGACCGCACGAAAACAATTGATCAGGAAAGACAAACATTCCTCCGATAAGAAAAAATAATAACATATCATCGTCACACTTAAGATTGTAACCAATCATGCATGCGATTTTTTTGGGGGGATGTTGGGATATATTGACCGCTTCGTTGACCAAAATCTAAATCCTCCCCAACCATCTGATCGCATACCAACTTCTGTCAATCATATTTAAGGGTGAAAATAAGGTCTAGTGATCATGTCACACCATATGTTTTTGTGTATGAGAAAGAAAGACATAATATAGTAACAGCTAGCTAGATAAGAATATATCACGAAATATTATGCTTCATCATACAAATAAATTGATAATTCTTTTTGTTTTGTTTATGGACCACATGACTTAATAATTTAAGGCATTCTATTAAGATAGGCTAGAAAAATTATACGTATATATATAGATGGTCCTGATTACAGACTGAGCGTGACCACGTGCATTTGATATGTACGTACTAGTTTAAATGCCCTATCATGAGCTCGTGGATGACAATTGATATAACAATACACACCTTAGCTTTTGCAAGGACCACATTTAGTATGACAATGCGAATTATACCCCCACCTTATAAATAATTGCTCATTAATTAGGGTTGACATTGATACATTCAAATAATAGTTATAAAAAATTGGTTCAAAGAATACCTAGCAAAATTAAAATATCAATAAATATGTCATTTTTTTTAAAGAGCGCAAGAAACTATAAGTACTTGTTTATAGAAGGAAAAAAAAACTATATATAAAAAAAAGAATATAAACTCAGGTAAAGTTCCATTTTTACTTATTTATTTTTATTTTTAATGATTGATTAAATCATCTAGCCTAACCGATAAACTTGTAGCCATAATATAATTTTCAGCACACTTGAAAAAGAAAGTAATTTTTATATGTTGAAGAGCATATATAGCCAATATATATTGTCGAGGTATTTTGGACAATTTCAACATGTATCCACTTGATATTTATCTTTAGATGTAGCTTTTGCTACTTTTGCGCATTGGTATGAAGTAGATGATGATGATATCAAATAATAATTTAGAAGAAGGTACAAAAGAAAGACATCAAGTAGTTAATATAAAAGGGCCACATTTCAGATGCTCATCATTTTTTATATATTTCATGGGCCATACAAATACACTATAGAATATTTGCTTCTGATTGCCATAAAGATGACTTTCAGAAGAGAAGCCAATAGAGTTGATCTCTCCTTCGCGTCTCTTCTTATGATATACCACCCATTATATATGTATATATATATATATATATATATATACATGTATCAATGTATATATATATGTATATATATATATATATATATTCATACAATGTATTAGATTTTGGAATATATTCAATGCAATACTTCTAATCTATCGAATAGACCCCACCGGATTTAAAAATCTTACCTAACTCTTCCTCAAAGAATATACCATTCGTTTGACACTTCGCCACCTCGTCCGAGCTAAACTCCACCTCGTCCTTGTCACTTCGCCCCTCTTCCTGACAAGTGTGCCTCTGGGAACTCGCACCCTTGGCATTCATTTCACATGGGAAAGTGTCGCATTTATTTCTCATATTATTTTCTATGTCTTGTTCTCTGTGTAATATTTATTATTCTCTATTTACTATGCATATTTATTACACGTCTTTATTACTTCACATGTATCTAGACTGCACTCATGTATCTACCATATGTATAAATAGGTGATACAATTTCATATGAAATATAAGAAATATTCAAAGTCTCGGAACACTCTCTCTCATTTCCGATTCTCTCTTTCTTTATCAATTCTACATGGTATCAGAGCCCAGACATTCAATCATCATGAACTCCTTCGAAAACTCATCCGCCCTCAACACCACTTCGACACTCTTACAGACCTCGCCCACTCAGTCTCAATCTGAATCCTTCTCTTAACATATCACGAGCCACAAACTTAATGGCCACAACTTCCTACAGTGGTCTAAATCCGTGCTCATGTTCATATCGGGACGAGGTAAAGATGACTACCTCACCGGCGTGGCCAAATCTCCGAAAATTGAAGATCCGACGTTTAAGAGTTGGAAGACAGAAAACAACATGGTGATGTCCTGGCTCATAAACTCCATGCATCCCGAAATCGGGGAAACCTTCCTCATTTACCCAATAGCAGCTGAAATCTGGCAAGCAGCTAGAGAAATCTTCTCTAACTCAGAAGATGTGTCCGAACTGGTCGAGACTGAGAACACTCTCCACGACCTACGTCAAGGGGAGATGAATGTTACTCAGCTCTTCAGCTCGCTCACACATCTATGGCAGAAGATCGACCTCTACGAACAGCACCAGTGGACATACTCTGAAGACTCAAAACTCTACCGCAGGATAATGGAGACCAAACGTGTGTTTAAACTATTATCCTGTCTCAACCAAGACCTCGATGAGGTCAGAGGTCGGATACTTAGTATAAAACCACTACCATCTCTCCGTGAAGCCTTCTCTGCGGTCAGACACGAGGAAAGCATGAGGAAACTCATGCTCGGAGTTATCCAATCGAGCTCAATTCCGGGCTCATCCTCAGACTCGTCCGCCCTTACCACGCATAGAGATGAAGTACTTGCAGCTCGCGTCTCAACAGAGAGACCTCGCAAACCTCGCCCCTACTGCGATCACTGCAGACGACCTGGACACCTCCGAGAAACCTGCTGGAAGCTGCATGGGAAACCACCAAGCTCGAAGTCAACCCGAGACACTAAGGATCCGAACTCAATCGGAAACTTAGTATCCACTTCGTCCGCTGCCTCGACCTCGACCTCGGATTATCCCTTCAGCAACGATCAGCTCGCTATTCTCCAAAAGCTTATCCAACAAGTCCAACTCAGTGGAGAACACTCGGGCATTGGTCCTCTAGGTAACTCTTCTAGAGCCCTTCATGTAAGCTCAGAGAATCCCACAGCATGGATTGTCGACACCGGTGCCTCTGATCACATGACTGGTAATCGAAGTCTATTCACAACTTACTCTGTTTGTAATAGAAGCATATCAGTCACCATCGCCAACGGAGCCAAAACTCAAGTCATTGGTGTTGGCACCGTGGTCTTGACGAAGTCTATGAGACTAGAATCGGTGTTCTTCGTTCCCCAACTACAATGCAATCTCTTATATGTGCACAAGATCAACAAAGACGCTAATTGCCGAACTATTTTTTTTATGAAATTTCATGTGTGTTTCAGGAACAGGTCACGGGGAGACAGATTGGTAATGCCGAGCTGAGTACCGAACTCTATGTCATCAAGCCAGATCAGCCCGCCATGTGTCAGCTCGCCCAACAATCACCCCAGTATAAAGAGATCATGCTCAATCACCTTAGACTAGGACATCCAAATTTCATGTATCTCAAAAGACTGTTTCCTTCTTTGTTTATCAATAAAAATATCAATTCCATTCAGTGTGACATGTGTGAGTTCGCTAAACATACTCGAAATTCATATCACTCCACCTTGTACAAACTATCTCGCCCATTTGCCACAATTCACAGTGATATATGGGGACCCTAAAAAATTCTCAATATCACTGGAGTTCGATGGTTTCTTCTCTTTGTTGACGAGCACACTAGACTCAGTTGGATATACATGATGAAACAAAAATCTGAAACATCCAACCTAGTCAAAACCTTTCACAAAATGGTCCAAACACAGTTCGAAACCTCCATCCAAATTGTCCACACCGACAACGCTCGAGATTACTTTAATTCTGAGCTCGGCAATTTCTTCAAACCACATGGCATAATTCATTCCAGCTCGTGCGTACAAACCCCGCAACAAAATGGGGTAGCCGAAAGGAAAAATCGACTCATACTCGAGGTCGTCCGAGCCATCATGTTCTCCTCAAACGTTCCATCTCATTTTTTGGGAGAAGCAGTCCTCACAGCCACCTACCTCATAAACAGAATGCCATCCCGTGTCCTTGGCTACAAAATCTCATCCAAAGTCCTTCTAGAGACATACCCTCACTCTCGACTCATCTCAACTCTACCTGCAAAAGTTTTCGGCTGTTCAGTCTTCACCCATTCTTATGACCAAGGTAAACTTGAACCAAAATCGCTCAAGTGCATCTTCCTTGGCTATTCAGCAACCCAGAAAGGCTACAAATGCTATGAACCCCGATCACGAAAATTCATAGTCTCCATGGATGTATCTTTTCATGAGTTCAGTCCTTTCTTCGCCAATTTAGCTCGTCAGGGGGAGAATAATGAAAATGACTTCCTAAATTGGCTCATCATAAACCCATAATTCACCTCGCCTCTTAGTCCACCTAGTTCCTCACCTATCCAAAACACGATCACCTCGCCCCAAAGTCCGACCTCACCTGTTCAAGATAATCCCACCTCGTCCAGTCCTTCTCCAACTCCCAGCTCACAAGCCTCTGAACCATCTCCATGCGAACTGATCATCCAGAGTCCGGTACAAACTCGCGAACTAGTTGTCTCTCCGAACCTGAACCACGACACTACTGAACAAGGTAACACCTCGTCTCCGGACTTACCAATTGCGTTGAGAAAACCTGCTCGGTCGTGTGGTCAATACAGGATGGAGGATTACGTGTACTATGGGAACTTATCTACGGGCTACCAAGCCTATGTGGCGTAGTTAGATGAAGGAAAAGTGCCGAACTCCATCGAGGAAGCCTTTCAAAGTCCCGAGTGGAGAGATGCGAGTCATGCCGAGATCCAAGCCCTCGAACAGAATGATACGTGGGATATCGTCGAGCTACCACCAAGCAAGAGAACTGTTGGATGTAGATGGTTCTTCACCATCAAACATAATCCAGATGGCACAGTGGAGAGATACAAAGCCCGCCTTGTCGCAAAAGGGTACACTCAGGCTTATGGCATCGACTACCAAGAGAAGTTCGCTCCAGTCGCGAAGTTCAATATCATCAGAATCCTCTTGTCACTAGCAGCCAACTTAGATTGGCCTCTCATTTAGCTTGACGTGAAGAATGCTTTTCTAAATGGCGAACTGGAAGAGGAAGTCTACAT